>NC_080475.1:27500-327500 GCF_030265055.1 Doryrhamphus excisus
CCGCGGCGGCTCGGCGGGGCTTCGGCCTCGTCCGCAGTCGACGTAGCCCCGCGCTCTTACGGCGGCGACGGCACGGCGGGCGCGCCCGCGTGCGGCGGTGGGGGAGTTCGGGTCGGGGCCTCGGCCCCGCTCCCGGCCCCTCCCGTCGCGCGCGGGGCCGCGTTCCGACGGCGCCGCGCCGACGGTCCGTCTGGCGCGGGGCCTCGCTCGTCTCCCCCCTCCGGCGGAGACTCCGGTTGTCCCAGGGCCGACGGCGGGCGCGGCGCCCGGTCCCTCCCCGCGCCGCGGGAGGGCCGGCCCGGGCCCGCCCGAGGTTCGCGGCCGCGCGGCGGGCGGGGGCCCGCCTCCTCCGTCCGCGCAGACGCGGCATCGGAACCCATAAGACCCAGCCCGTCGCCCTCCGTGGGGGCGACGGGGGGACCGCGGGTACCCAACGCTCGCCTCCCCCCTCCCGGGGGGCGGCGGGGGGTTCAATGTCCCCGGCCCGTCCGCCCTCCGGGGCGGTGCGGCGGCCCGGGCGCCCGCGGTGCCCGTCGATCCGCGGCAACAGCCTCTCCTGAGAAACCCCTTGTCTCGGAACTTGTCAACCTTCCCCGGCCCTCCGCCTAGAGGGGGCGGTGGCCGGGAACCTCTCACCTCTGACGACTCTTAGCGGTGGATCACTCGGCTCGTGCGTCGATGAAGAACGCAGCCAGCTGCGAGAACTAATGTGAATTGCAGGACACATTGATCATCGACACTTCGAACGCACCTTGCGGCCCCGGGTCCCTCCCGGGGCCACGCCTGTCTGAGCGTCGCTCGAGCAATCAATCGGGAGTACGGACGCCCCGTTCCGGGGTGGCCTACGCTCCCGCGGCTGGGGTTTGTCGCAGGCCCCCCCCCCCCGGGGCCTTCGTCCCCTCAAGTGCAGACAGCTTGGCCGGAAGCGGAAGGCTTTCGAGGTACGGCGCCCGGTGGTTCCGGCGCGCGCGGCTCGGCCGGCGGTCTTCGGCGTCAGCCGTCGCCTCCGCCCCGAGACCCCCGTTACGGCTCCCCCCGGGCCGCCCCTCGTCCCGTTCGCGCAGGGTATCGGTCTCCGAGTTCGGGTGCGGCGGCCTCGGCCGTCCCGCCCCGTTCCGGTTTCCGCCCACCCGCCCCCGCCGTCTATCGAGATCCGTTCTCCCCCTCTCCCCGACCGCCCTCCCCTCGCGGGGGGGTGCGGAAGGGGCGCCTCGCCGGGCCCCGCCAGCGTGCGGGCGCGGCTGCCGGTGGACCTCAGCGTCTCATCGCAGCCCGCGTCCCGCCGTCCGGGCGGCCGGTCTACCGGAGGCGTCGGGGAGGAGCGCGGCCTCGTGAGAGTCAGGCGGCGGCGGTCGGCGGTGCCGGTCGGGCGCCCGTCTCGGCGACAGGCCCGCGTCGCGCTCGGGCGCGTGGAGGGAGGCCCACAGCGGGGAGGTCCGGGCGGGGCTCGGGCTCCGGAGGCGGCGCGTCCCCCAGCGCCGTCGCTCCGCCGCGCCCGTCGCGCCGCCGGTCCCCGGGAGCGTCCTCGTCGGCCCCCTCCGCCGTCCTCCGGCGACGGCCACCCTCCGTGCTCAGGTGAGCCTCCGCCCCCCGGGCGGAGCCACCGCCGCGACAGCGTCCGACTGCGACCTCAGATCAGACGAGACGACCCGCTGAATTTAAGCATATTACTAAGCGGAGGAAAAGAAACTAACAAGGATTCCCTCAGTAGCGGCGAGCGAAGAGGGAAGAGCCCAGCGCCGAATCCCCGGAGGAACTGGAGGAAAACAAATCAACACTGCCATCTAGTGGTCACAATCAGACACGGCATTTGACAACGACATTTCAAAAGATGAAAAAATAAGTCCAATTGTTTCCGCATGATTCTGTCCCTGATTGGTGGCGACAGTGTTGCTTTTAGCATTTGCTCATCTGGTGTAAAATACACTGAAGTAGAATAATACTGTACAACGTCAGGTCTTTTTATGTGAACGAAAACCACCGCCGTGGGACCAATTAGGTCTGATTGCGGGTTTTAGGTTCTGTTGAGCCGCATCTTGAGCTCAAAGCCTGGGTTGGTTGAGCCACTTTCACGGATGCAGTACGGTCCAAGATGGCTACATGCTAGCACTCATGCTAATGTAGTTTGAATTAAGTTTTATTTACTTAGTTTTTTCTTGCAATGATTTCAAATGGCACTGACAAACAGGAAGTAGTTGATGGTAGGCGGACGCTCAGATCATGGAGAAGTTCAACCACTGCAGGGTGACAAACATCATGAAGTTTTAAAATAAAAACAGTTGGAATGATGCTGGGAATGACCTTTGAACCTGGTTGAATTGAGCTGAATGGAGCCGCTGTCATCGGAGTCCTACTTCTTGAAGATTCCTGACAAATAACAAACACCTTCTTACCATGCTAGCATCCACATGCTAACAACTAACAACAGCACGGCGACTAAGGTGTGTAACGTGTTTGTTTGTGGACTGTGTATGTGGCATAGAAGATGGGTGGATGGATGGGTGGGTGGAACCACGTAGCGAACCACTAAGAGCTGCTAGATGGCGTTGTTGTGCGTGAAATCTGCAGGGCGAGGCCACAAACAATACAATACAGACACTCGTGTCTGTATTGAGTTGTTGTCCTGCACTGACCTGCGTCTTTAAAGGCCACCCTCATTTCAGGCGTGGTCATGGTGCCCGAGTTGTCCACGTTGTTCTTCTTGTAGATGAACTGCGAGACACAACATCATATCCGTCAGGCTACACACGAGTTCCAAGGTCAAAGGACATGTCCTACCAGATAGTGCTGCACTTTCCTCCACAAGGTGGCGAGCTCGGCCAGGCCCAACTTGCCATTCCAGCTGTCCTGACACCGAGTCAAGGAGCGAGTCTGAGAGCTGATAGTTCTGCTGTGATCCGTGAGGGTCAAATGAAGGATGCATCCATGAGGTTTAGCATGACTCTACACAGCTCCATGCTGAAGCCGTCCGTGTTGATGTCACTTCCTGCCAGTGCGACATACAGTAAGATTAAGATTAAGATATGCCTTTATTCGTCCCTCAGTGGGGAAATTTGTATTGCACAGCAGCAAGAGTACAGAGTCATTTAAGCAGTAAAGAATACACAATATAGAAAAATAAACAATATAAACAACCCAAGTATTAACAAAAATCAACAGTTTTTCCCAGAGTTATATACAATACAGTATGTAGATAATATGAAACGAGATGAGATATACGTATGACCAGTCTATACACTGAGTAGGCGCTGGAGCTACCGATATTAGCGCCGTGTTCATGCATCAAAGAAGGACTCACGCTTGGCGACGATCTTGTTCATGATGGTCCTCAGCTCCACCGCCGAGATCTCCGTGTCCAGAAACAAACGTGTTACTACTGCCAGTTGCTAACGTGGTTGTTTATTTTCACTGACAAAACCCAGTAACACACATGTCAACAGGTTAGCACGGTGCTAAGTATGCTACTTCCGTCTCCTGCTAGTGTTACCGGCACCAAGGGTAACACAAGGGCAAGGGTTACACAGTAACCTTAAATTACAATGGCTGTGGGTTAACCTGTGGGAGGACCACGTTAGCATCTTCCTCGTGCCTTGTGCCTTTATTTCTGACCTGGCATCATGATAAACAATAAACAAACACAATAACATCCCACAATAGGCTCTTCAGTTAAGCTGCGGCTTATTTCCCTCTCATACTCACAACATTTCACAAATAAAATTATGTAAACACACTAAAAAGAATTGATACAAAACATTCTCCGTTAAGACAAATGAAAACACATTACTCCAAAAACAGAAGCTAAATGAGGCTAACATTAACATAACAACACAAATGATACATTTCCATTTCTACATATTTCACTCACATGACTAGTTAGCATAATTTACCGGAGGGAGCAACAGAAATGTCAATGTAGCAAAACATAGAGCATCTTGTTAGTCTGACTAGTTAAGACTGGATAATACGTTAAACAACTTGATTTTTTCACTTAATGCCATTTTACAACAAATACACCTAAATAGAAAGCACTGTAGGCTGTTTCTTAGCTAGCTTAGCATCCTGGCATCGAGCCAACACTCGTTAACTGTAACATACGTCTCCAGTACACTCGGATATGTCACAAAAACGCTCATTTTAAACATTGTACTCACACTTCATAAAGTACTAGGACAGAACTAGTAAACTAATATTTTGCATTAAAGTACTAGGACAGAACTAGTAAACTAATATTTTGCATTACCTGTGGATTAACAGAGAGGACCAGTTAGCATCTTCCTTACGCCTTGCGCCGTTATTTGTCCTGCGCATGGGCAGACCGTACAGGCATAGTCTCCAATTGATCCACAATGGGACCAGATCACCACCTACTGGCGAAAAATGGTAACTGACCCTATCCATACGAACAGAGTAGTTTAATAGAAAATAAAAAATAGAGGGGGTGTCTGTTAACACAATATTTCTGTACTTACATACATAAGGTGGAGCGTATTATAAGGTGCAGGGCCTATTTCTGTACTTACATACATAAGGCGGAGCGTATTATAAGGTGCAGGGCCTATTTCTGTACTTACATACATGAGGGAAGATGACTTGTCACTATTGCAATGTGGCAAAGAGATGGAAAATGGTCCAGGTGGATGTGCACGCGGTCTCCCACCTTGAGGGTGCCAGGGGCGATCACCTGGTGCATCCATGGACGCTCCATCCTTCGGGCGGACAGGACTGTGGACTCTGGTAAAACCAAAGGTGGAGGTTTGTGCATTTATATAAACAATGCTTGGTGCACAAACTCTGTTATCACAGAGAGTCACTGCTCACCCAATGTGGAGTTTCTCATGGTAAAATGTAGACCTTACTACCTCCCAAGAGAACTCACATCGGTTATTGTCACTGCTGTCTACATGCCACCGGATGCTAACGCTAAGATCGCAATGAAGGAACTGCATGTAGCCATTAGCAAACAGCAAACAAGACACGCGGAGGCTGCTTTTATTGTTGCGGGTGACTTTAATCACTCCAACCTGAAGACAGTCCTCCCCAGGTTTCATCAGCATGTTTTGTGCCACACCAGAGGAGACAAGACACTAGACCATGCTTATTCAAACATACCTGGAGCCTACAAGACGACACCCCTACCCCACATAGGACATATTGTCTCACACTTGGACAATAAGGACACATATACCAGAATGCTCTTCATAGATTTCAGTTCAGCATTCAATACAGTCATCCCCTCCAAGCTTGTAGCCAAACTCACAGACCTGGGCATCACAGCTCCTGTCTGCAACTGGTTGCTGGACTTCCTGACCAACAGGCCGCAACATGTTCGGCTGGACCACCACTGCTCCTCCACCCTCACCATAAACACCGGAGTACCACAAGGCTGTGTGTTAAGTCCATTCCTCTACTCTCTCTTCACCCACGACTGCAAACCCAAACATGGCTCCAATGCCATCATTAAATTTGCAGACGACACTACAGTGATTGGCCTCATCAACAACAACGATGAGTCTGCCTATAGGGAGGAGGTAGACTGCCTGGCTGCGTGGTGCGAGGACAACAACTTACGACTCAACACAACAAAAACAAAAGAACTCATTGTGGACTTCAGGAAGAATGCTGCCATGCATCCACCAATCTACATCAACGGTGAGACAGTGGAGCGTGTGGCCAGCTTCAAATTCTTGGGGATCCACATCTCACAGGACCTCTCCTGGACTACCAACTGCTCCAGCCTGGTCAAGAAGGCTCACCAGCGCCTCTTCTTCCTGAGGACCCTGAAGAAGAACCACTTCTCTTCAGACATCCTGGTGAACTTCTACAGATGCACAATCGAGAGCATCCTAACCAGTTGCATCACAGCCTGGTATGGGAACTGCTCTGTAGCGGACCGGAAGGCATTGCAGAGAGTAGTCAAATCTGCCCAACGCATTGCCGGAGCCCCACTTCCTGCCATCGGGGACATCTACAGGAAGCGTTGTCTCAGGAGGGCATCACAAATTGCCAAAGACTCGTACCACCCAGCACACAGACTGTTTGCCCTCCTACCCTCAGGGAGGCGCTACAGGAGTTTACGGACACGAACCACCAGGTTCAGGAACAGCTTTTTCCCAACAGCTGTCTCCTTGCTGAACTCTGCCCCCCATTGCCCACCCCTTCCACTACTTACATCCCCCCGCTGATCTATACCCCCCCATCACTTCATTGCACTATTGTACTATTGCACTATTGTACATATACTATCATGTTGATTCATTGATCATACTGTTTATAATTTATATAATCCGCAATAACCATACTCTACTCTAGTCACTTCACTGCAATACTGTACATATTACTGTTATTATATGTTGTCATATCCATACTGTTTATAATCTGTATAATCTACAATAGCCATATTATAGTCATTTATACCCCTGTACATATCCTCACTGTATCATAGTCATAGCCTGTATAGTTTTATTTACATAGATCTGTCCATATTTACTACTAATGTACTTATAAAATTGCACTTCTGGCTGGATGCTAACTGCATTTTGTTGCCCTGTACCAGTGACATGAGCAATGACAATAAAGTTGAATCTAATCTAATCTAATCTAATCACGTACCCACCAGCACCAAACACCCCATCCAGGGAGAACACTGCAAAAACAGCCATACTTATTACAAGAAGAGATGAAGCCAAATATTCTTATTAATATAAAGTGAGATAACATGTACTTTTATAATTCTAGCAAAATGTTCTTCCATATTCTAGACATGGGAATATTGTTCTTTATTGATAAGAAACGTGTGCTGTTATAATTGCTAGTCGTTCTAATGTTATGCTTGTTTTAAGCAGAAATACAAAGATTACTAGATATGGGAAAAGGAGATAAATCTTCATTTGACATACTTGATTTCAACCAAAATACAACACGATAAACACATCCTGAAAACAAAAGCGTCTAAACAAATGGTACCGTCTCAAAAGAAGTACTGCCAAAAATACAAAATACAAGCCAGGTCGCATGGAGTACCAGACAGGCGGCAGGCGGAAATAAATTGCTGTTTTAACTTATGTATCGTGTGACTTCCATTTCAACTCAGACCTAATCCACTTCAAAGAGATAGTTTGGATTTTTTTGACATGAAGTTGTATGGCATCTGAAAGGGAACAGCTTCGGTGATGATACGCTGGCTGTGTATAAACTGACCTAATCCTACGGTCAGAGAAGACGCAGCAACTTCTCTCCCTTTGATGGCTTTATTGACTTGTTTCCAAATAACAGGACATGTATGTGTGTGTGTGTGTGTGATGTCTGCAAAGACAACAATAATAACAGTATTAATGATGGTTAACCTACAGTGGCAGTAGTGTTAGAATAACCTGAATTACAATTGACATATACAACGTGTCATACTAAAAATCACCAGTAGGTGGCAGTGTAGGGTCATGAATAACACAAACGGCCTGGCGCAGGTAATATCAACAACTCTCATTATGTACAAAGTACAAGCATCTGCTTGTCATAAACTTACATCATCACCGACGCACACTGTCGTACTGTACAAAGGGATTGAAGGAGAGCGTTGTCTATCGGCGAAGGGCTACTCAACTGACTAAACACCGAAAGTTACTGAACACATATTGTGCATGTGCAGAACAGGCTGTAGCAGGGGTGGGCAAACTACGGCCCGGGGGCCACATCCGGCCCGCCAAGTGTTTAAATATGGCCCGCACGTTCTTTCCAAACTTAACATACAACCTGACATCATGGCTTTAGCCAATCTTTTGATGGTTTAGGTAGTTTTTTTTTAATCAATTTGTTTATTTGATGTGATCTGCTGTTTACAAAGTGCTCCTGAAAAAAGGACACAAGCACATATACATAGCAGGTTCCATGACACTTACAGATACAATCATTCCAGGTGGACTGTTAGAATTATATGCGTAAAATGATTCAAGATGGCGCCGGTGTGTCTGGCTCGCCGTCCCGCTCATCTCACTTTGGCTTTTCTTGTTTTTTTAATTATACTAAGGACCATAGACTCTCTGCTGGTGTATAACCGCCAAGAATTACTTAAAATCCAGCACATTGTTGCAGTATGTGTGAAACAAGAACATTGGGGGTCACACAAACCGCGTCCCTCATACCTGTCCGATGTGCCAAACTTTCTGCTGCGGGCAGAGCCGTCGCTTCCCAGGAAACGTAGACGCCGCCGGGGGACACGGGGTGGAAGACTCGTGAAACTCAAAGCTTGGCTGGCATTCTCTCCCGAGGTGGCACGGTCCCCACATAATATTCCGAGCGACTATAATGATTGTTTTCGCCGCTTCCTCTCTCGGCGTTTCCTCGCTTCCGTTGGGGCCTGGCTGGTGCCGATCGTTGGGCAACACGACGAATGCCCTGTACTGCGTACTCGCCGCCCTCATTGGGCCGCTGCCGGCGTCAGCCCCGGCAACCTTCGGCCGCTAAACCGTGCAGTTTCAGCGGCACTTAGGTGCCCAACGAAATGTGCACTGGTGAATGCGCGGTCAGTGTCAAGCAAGACGTTTATCCTCCAGGACCTCTTCAAATCGTACGGTTTGGATTTATTATTCATCACGGAGACCTGGATTAATGCCGGTGAGTCCGCTGCCTTCTCTGAGCTGGTGCCTCCTGATTGTACCTTCATCAACACGCCAAGAACCACTGGCCGTGGAGGAGGTATTGCTATTATTTTAAAAGCGTCTTTGCGCCATAAGCCACTGTCAGTGGCGTCTTTCGGCTCATTTGAGGTGAGCTGCTTCGAACTGCACCAACATGAGCGGGTGCTTTGCGCTGTCATTTATAGACCACCCAAGCACAACAAGGATTTTATTCAGGACTTTTCTGACTTTGTCGCTGCAATGCTGATAAAGTATGACAGAATTTTAATTGTGGGTGATTTTAATATTCATGTCTGCTGCCCTTCTACGCTTATGGCAAAAGACTTTTTAGAATTGATGGAAGCTTTTAATTTGACACAAAGTGTAGCAGGAGCTACACAGATACATGGACACACTTTAGACCTCGTTTTGTCTTATGGTCTTACTGTTCATAACGTCTCTGTAGGTGATGCGGTCTTCTCGGACCACAGTCCGGTTAGGTTTGACTTAGACGCACACTGTAACACCAGCCTGCCTGCTCCTGTTCGCTTTGGTCGCTTTATCAAGCCTGACGCGGCCTCGGCCTTTGCCACTCTGTTCTCCACTGCGTCTGAGGCTTTTATGACCTCCGACGCTGCACTGGACACCGAGCAGCTGATGAACTGCTTTACTTCTACCTGTGCGACTGTCTTGGACAGTTTAGCCCCTCTGAAAGTCATGCGCCCCAAAACTAAACAAGAAGAGTGGCTCAACGATGTCACTCGAGCAGCCCGGCGTGAATGCCGAAAAGCAGAGCGCAGGTGGAAGAAAGACGGTCTACAGGTCTCCTATCAAATTCTCAAGGACAGTTGGAGACATTATCAGAATGTGGTGAAGACTGAGAAAACAAAATACCTCTCAGACTTGATATCAGACAATATTAACAACCCACGTGTTCTTTTTAAAACTATTGACTCTGTTTTAAATCCCAGTCCATCCACTATACTTGAACAATCATATGAAACGTGTGAAAACTTTATGCAGTTTTTTAAGGACAAGGTTGCATCTGTACGAAGTAATATATCACCCCCCTCTTTTAATATGCCCACATTGACACAGTGCTCTAAAGGTTTTTATCAGTTTGAACCGGTGTCACTGGCTTTTATCACGGAGATGGTAAAGGGTCTTAAGCCTTCTTCTTCCCCCATCGACCCAGTCCCACCTCGCTTTTTTAGGGAGGTGTGGCCAACCGTGGGTCCTTCTGTGTGTGCCATCATCAACAGTAGCCTGGCCTCTGGTACCGTGCCATCTTTCTGTAAAAAGGCTACTGTTGAACCTTTGTTGAAAAAAACTAGTCTGGATCCTTTAATTTTATCAAATTATCGGCCAATCTCTAAACTGCCTTTTATCTCAAAGATTTTAGAAAGAAGTGTTCTTGCACAGATGCAACCTTTTTTAGATGAGAATGGGATTTTAGACACTTTTCAGTCAGGTTACAGGGCTTTTCATAGCACTGAGTCTGCACTTTTAAAGGTTTTTAACGACCTATTTTTAATAACTGACTCTGGTGGTTCAGCCATTTTAGTGCTTTTAGACCTGACTGCTGCTTTTGACACAGTGGACCATACCATTCTTTTATCTCGCCTGGAGAACTGTGTGGGTGTCAGGGGGTCTGCTCTTGAGTGGTTTAGGTCGTACCTGTCAGGGAGATGCCTTGCCGTGGGACTTGGGGGATCTTACTCCTCCACTGCTCCGCTTGACTGTGGAGTTCCGCAAGGATCAATTCTTGGGCCCATTTTATTTGCCCTCTACCTGGTCCCACTTGGCGCAGTACTTAAAAAGCATGGCATCTCCTATCACTTGTATGCGGACGACTGCCAGCTGTACTTGCCACTCGCAAAAAATAATCATGCCCCCCTGACACCCCTTCTTGAGTGCTTAAGGGATGTCAAGGCCTGGTTGACTCACAACTTTTTAATGCTTAACGAGGAGAAGACCGAAGCTATCCTCCTCAACTATAAAGGCCCCCCTATAGACTTCGGTCCCCTCCAAAACAACATTCGTCCCTCAGCCACCAGCCTTGGCGTCATAATAGACAGTGATTTTAAACTCAACAAACAAGTTAATGCAGTTATAAAATCCTGTTTTTATCATCTTCGGCTTTTATCTAAAATTAAATCTTTTTTATCTTTGCAACACTTTGAGCAAGTCATGCACGCTTTTATTTCATCACGTCTGGACTACTGTAATGCACTTTACTCTGGAATTAGCCAAAAGTCTCTCTCCCGCTTACAGTTAGTCCAGAACTCTGCGGCACGGCTTTTAACAGGAACCAAAAAGAGGGAGCACATCACCCCAATTCTGGCCTCCCTTCATTGGTTGCCTGTTCGTTTTAGGATTGATTTTAAGATTTTATTGTTTGTTTTTAAGGCGTTGAATGGGCTGGCCCCCAAATACATCTCGGACCTCATCCAAGTTTACTCTCCAGCTCGGTCACTGAGGTCCGAGGGCCAGCTCCAACTTGTGGTGCCCAAGACGAGACTTAAGACCAGGGGGGACCGAGCCTTTTCTGTGGTCGGCCCCAAACTATGGAACTCTCTGCCCTCCCAAGTAAAAAAGGCCCCCAATATCGAAAGCTTTAAGTCTCGTCTTAAAACCCACTTTTATTCTCTGGCTTTTAACTCAGAGTGAGTCGTATGGTCCTGTGTCTTTTAGTTCTTTGTTTTTATTGTAATTGGTTCTATTTTTTATACTTTTATTGCTTTGTTTCTTGTTTTTAATATTTTAATATCTATTTTATTATTTTATTTCTTAAATGCTCTTTTAGTTTTGGATTATTACTTTTTATTTTTACTCGTCTGTGCAGCACTTTGGAAACTCTGTTTATAAAATGTGCTATATAAATAAAGTGGATTGGATTGGAAAATATATAGTCTGGCCCCCTGTCAATTTTGTTAAATCAATGCGGCCCACGAGTCAAAAAGTTTGCCCACCCCTGGTCTATAGCGTCTGCATGGGGCAGCTTGCTGTGATGTAGGCTCCTCAAAGCAGGGAATTCACAACAGCATCCCTATCAACAGCATACTACAGCAAGGTGACTTTTTGTGATGCAAATGTATTACTCTTTTGAACGCATATTGTTGTACACTGCTGATGTGAATGTCATAGAACTTCATGTAAAAAAATCCAAACTATCCCTTTAAGCTTGTATTGAAATTATTTATATACGCGCTCACACAAAGACTTCAGTCCAACCGCATGATCATACTAACATCAAACCAGTCCTTCACAAAAATTGTGAAGTTGATCTCCATCTCTGTAATCTTAACAATGGTTTCTGATGCTTGAAACAACATACAAAGCTAAAGTGATGAATGATGAAAGTGAACAGATGCACTCACTGGATGAAGGACTTCCACTCTGCAAGAGCCTTTTTGGATGTGGAGGTAGCATCTTGAGCATGGATGGAGTCTTGAAGTATTTCTGTTTGCAGTACAAGCAGCAAGATGGAAATACACTTTGGCTATGAAAGGTGCAATGCATAGTAATATACCATCAGGTACAACAGTCCTTCATTCAGCTTTGCGGTTGTAAAGTAGAGGTCTACACGGCTGTGCTTTTCCTTGGCCGCCCCGCCCAATAGCCGTGGCACGACAGCCACAGCCGTCCACAGCCGTGGTGAGATTTGAGCGGCCAACCGTCAGCCGGCCGAACAAGCGCAAAAATTAAATTACCTCTTTTCAGCTCAAGATAGTATAAATAGTGTGAAAAAGATCATATAAGGAAGGATTATGGACAATATAGGTGATCTTTCAAGAAACAAATGAGGCTATCAATATTTTTTTCTATTAGTTTTCCATAGCCGTGGCCACAGCCGTGGCCATGTTCTTGAGATTTCTTCAGCCCGCCCTGCCCCGTTAGCCGAGGAGTCCGGCCAGCCGTGGGGCCAGCCGCTCCGTGTAGACCTCTATCAATACAAAGGTTGTCCCTGGAGTGCTGCCGATTGCAATCATGCAGTTGTCCTTACTTATGAGCAACACTTGGCAAGACAGGCAAGAATCCTTCAGGGTCCTCAGCCGTCTAGATGACAAAAAGCTAAATATAAAGCCTCGGGTTTTTCACATATTTTATCACTCCGTACCTCTTTTTAAGTCCAACTATTTCACACCTTAATTACGTGACGTAGTGCTTCACTGCATGGACCCAACTTCTTTGGTGGTGGTGGACTAGATGGAAAGACTTGGCAGGGCTGCAAACACTGCTAAGGTGTGTTCTGCTGTTTGGCCTGGTTCTTCTGGCTGTCTAGTAGTTCAGCGGAACCCGCTGGAAGCGAGAAAAAGAGAAGACATTAGCTTTGTGTTTTTAAAAGCTCTGATAGACAGCAGAACCCGCTGGACCTGCATTGTCTTCAGTCGTTTCCTGCTGAGTCTCCGGAGTGCGGAACCCACCAGATGGCTGCGTCTCAGAAAGTTTTCTGGACTGGGAAACTAATCTTTGATGTCATCCCTGGAGATGGTCTTAGTAAGTCTTCTCCAATACTAGTAGCTGAACTTCAGTACAATACACTTGTCATTAAATGTCAAAGCTGTCTGTTGTGCAGCACTGCAAATGGCATCCCAACCATTCCCAGTCTTTCCATGCTTTATCACTAAAACCATATTGTGGCTCACAATAGTTTTACCATGTACACCATGTGTGAACTCTGACCAGTTACGCTTGTTATAATGCAGTACAAGATGGACATATACTTTACGTTTTTACATATACTTTTAGGGTACACTAAATGACAGTAGTTCACGAGGAACACATCTACATAACCCTTACTCTTTAGTTCCTCATTAGTTTTTCATTACTTCCTCAGTAACTAACATGTATGTTCCTTAGTTCCTCAGTAACTATTCTACTCATTAGTTCCTCAGTAACTACTCTACTCATTAGTTCCTCAGTAACTACTCTACTCAGTAGTTCCTCAGTAACTACTCTACTCATTAGTTCCTCAGTAACTACTCTACTCAGTAGTTCCTCAGTAACTACTCTACTCATTAGTTCCTCAGTAACTACTATACTCAATACTATACAATACTATACTATACTATACTCTAGTTCCTCATTAGTTGACCAGTAACTACTCTAAATGGATGTGCTTTCGTCATTAGTTCCTCATTAGAACCTCAGTGTCTGCCAAAGGTTCTGGGAGGGACCTTGAGGAGGAGAGGGCCGTCGTGTTCAGCTGACATCTTAACCTCCTGTGATTGTCTAACGTGACGTAACCAATGTCCAACCAGATCTGCCGAGTCTCCTGGTCGGCTCCTAAACCTAACGTGGTGTCCCCAGCAAAGTATGCCACGTTCAGTCTGTCATCAGGGATGCCATAGTGCTCCGTGAGGAGGCTCCATGCCATCGTACATGCTTCTTCCTGTGTGGGGATGCAAGTCATGAGCATCTCTGCTGATGTGACCAGATGCTAGAGCTATGTCGGTGCCGGATGTACCTTGAAGTAGTCTCCAAACGACCAGCTCCCTAACATCTCAAAGGTGTGGTGGTGCACGTGCTTGCCCATGTCCTCCAGGTCATTGTGTTTGCCGCCAGCTCGGGCGCACGTCTGACTGTTGACCACACAGCGATACGACGCCATGTTGCCCAACAAGATGGGCTTGAACTGAAATGATTTTATAAGCAATTGAATATGACATGAAATACTTAAGTATGTATATAATACATAATACATGTATATAATACATACTTAAGTGTCTTGAAATCTAAACAATCTTCACTAGCGTTCATGGGAAAAATATTTTTCGGAATGGTGAACTGGTGATGTGTTTGAAGTCAAAATCCTGCAAAGGGCATTTCAATTGACAAGTTCAGTCTTTCCCAGCATGCAATGCGCTTGTCAGTCAGGTCCACCAGTGTCACTGCTGTTTAAAAGATCACTCTTAAAGTGACAATAATGATGGAGAGTGTTATATGGCACAACACTCTATACAAATCAATCGTGTGTGAGTGTGTGTGTGTTTATATATATGTATATATATGTTATGTATATGTATGTATATGTATATATACATACACATACACATATCTATATATGTATATATATATATACACAGACATATATCTATATATGTATATATATATATACACACATACATATGTCTATATATATGTATATATAAATACACACACACACATATATATATATATATATATATACACACACATACATACATCTATATATATCTATATATTTTTCTCTCTATATATATATAATAATGATATACATATAATATATATATATTATGTATGTATATATATTGTATGTGTATATATATATATATATATATATATTGTATGTGTATATATATATATATATATATATATATATATATATATATATATATATATATATATATATATATATATATATATATATATATATATATATATATATATATATATATATATATATATATATATATATATATATATATATATATATATATATATATATATATATATATATATATATATATATATATATATATATATATATATATATATATATATATATATATATATATATATATATATTGTATCGTATTCCTGCTAATCAGGTCGGGCACTTTTGAAAAGCCTCTTATTTTGTATATCTCCATCTTTTACAAACAAACCGGACTTGGGTTTTGGTTCCGTCTGACTTGATTCATTCCGGCGTTAACAAAAAGCAGTCTTGGATTCGGACCGGAGAGGACGGTACCACTCGATGTTCACGTTGCTGCTGAAAGAAGTCCAGGAAGGTTCTCGGGACACGCGCTTGAGCCGTGAGTAGAGCACACAAGGAACCCAACCCGCCGCCCAGCGAACCTCAAGTGCCGACTGGAGCACGAAGCGCATGCGCGTTCCGCACGTTCGTCTCGGTGTGAAACCCACAAGAGAAAAACTTCAAAGTCCATTAGAACTTTGAAAACTTCGAAACTTCTCGGTGAAAGTGAAACATTCCCAATCAAGGTATAGTATTGTACTTTCGTATGTATGTCTAAACTCGTAAAAAGTTTTTTTTTTAATATTACTTTGTTCTTGTTTTTAAGATATGTTGTTAATTTCATTAAGATTCAAAGTATAGCAAGCAGGTTGAGCAATTGCATAGACAGCATAGCACGTCCAGCAAGCTAATGTTTTAAGCATAATTACTTCTAATAGACGATTTACATGAGGAGCATGACCGTGTAATAAGATAAATAAGCCATTTTATCAAGAGTTGCCGAAGTTGCCGGTCTCCCTTAAAGTCAGCTAGCAAGTTTTCCTCGTGCAGTTGAAGTGTTTTGGCGCTGGCGGGATGCACAAAGGCCTGAAGAAGTACTTTGTCAACATGGACGACTACCTGGACAGCCTGGGCCTCTATCGCAAGAGAGTGGCGAGGGATTCGTCCAGCCTCTTCCGAGCCGTGTCAGAGCAGGTGAGTGGCTAAAGGCTAACGCGCTAGTGGTCACCATGGAAAGGTTAGTCAAAGTGTGTCCATGACCTTGACCTTCCTGGAAGTTACGTGCATCGTGTGTGTGTGTGTGTGTGTATAGCTATACTACTCCCAGAACTACCATCACATGATCCGCCAGGACTGTGCTAACTTCATGAGAGCTAACGTCAGTGTCTTTGAGTCGGTGAGTGCTCGGCTCATCACAAAATAACCTCACCTGTGATGGGGCACCGGCGTCATGCCACTTGTCTTGCAGTTTGTTGAAGGCTCCTTTGAGAAATACCTGGAACGTCTGGAGAACCCCAAGGTGAGCCCGGTAGTATTAGACTGACCTTTGACCTGTCAGGTGTAACATGTGTGTTGGCAGGAGACCGGGGGTCAGGTGGAGATCAAGGCTCTCTCTCAGCTCTACAGGTGAGAAATGCCAATCTTTCATACGGCCAATCAGAGCGTGTGTTTCTGTTGTGGGGGTGTGGACAGTGAATTCTGACTTGTGTGCTCAGGCGCCGCTTCCTGATCTACCGTTACCCTGGGAAACCTCCCTCGGCCATTTCAGAAGGCGACTTTGTAGACAAGGTGAGCCAGCCTGTCGGAAGACACAGCCCACCATCAGTGTGACATCATGGGTCCTGTGTCGTCTAGCTGATGCTGTGCTGCTCCATCAATGGCCACTATGACATCGTCTACGCCGGGACTTACCCCGCCTCCGCCGCACTCTGCCAGGGTAAGTTCAAAGATCAGCTGTCACGGTGGTGCGGTGCGTCAGTGATTCAGTGCGTGCTTGTGTGCGCAGCGGTTTTGTATGAGCTACTCTACACCAAAGTCTTTGGTTGCGAGGAGGCGGAGCTCTGTCAGGCCATGGAGGTCTCCAAGGTTGGCGGTCGTTGCTACGGAAACACTCCCCCCATGTGCGGCGACATAGATATCGGCTACAGGTACATGTGCACACCGCTGTCATCGATCCACGTCCTTTGTATATTTGCCCTGTAGGGAGGAGGTGGAGTCAGGTGCTGCCGCAAAGGAGACGCAGGGAGCAGAGAGCGGCAAGGTGGGCACAACATTAACCTTGAGCTCACGGTGGTCTAGCGTGAGTAGTATAAGAAAATAGGCCACGCCCTCCAAACATGTACATACATAGACTGCTTAGTGCAGGAAGTGACCTGGATGTTTTTCCTGCTTCTCATCACTTCCTGTCCGCTCAGCCCCCCTGTATACTGTCTCTGCCGTACAAAGTGATCAAGTCTCTCAATGGCGATGTCTACAGAAATGTGGAGTTTGACGTCTGGCAGGACATGTGCAATGGTAATGTGCCCAGGACGCTGGTCGTGTTTCCAAGATGGCGGCGCGCTAACTTGTGATGTGTCAACAGAGATGCAGAAGAAGAAGACAAACTACCTGGTGTTTGCGGGGAGGCGGTACTTCCTGGGAGACAAGTGTCAGGTAATAGTGTGCTGTTTTGAAGATCACCGTTGTCGTCATGGTGCACCTCCAAAGAAAGATGGCAACCGGCGTGTTGTGTTTTTCAGGTGCGTCTGGAGCCAAAAGGAAAGTACTTCAACGCTTTTATCCAGGAAATCGGAACACACTCGAATGCCGTCACAGTATTCATAGAAAAGCTGGGAGAAAGGTATGCACGTATGTTCAGTCTGAGAGTAATGTGATGACACAGTAACCTTCCGCCCTGGCAGACACCTGGTTCCTCTGACCGACCTCAACCCAGTTCCCGCCTGGAATGTCGCCACAGCGTCTCGGAAAGGACGCCTTGGTACGTCCACTGCTTCCTGTTCCCTGCGACCTTTTGTGATTTTCCCTTTTCTTAGATTCCGATGTTGGCGGTCGACGCCATCGACGCCATAGCCACTTCAGGAGGTCTCGTGGCAGCAGCGGTATGAAAGGGGCGGCTCCATTGTGCTTCCAGCCAGCGGGTCACCCTCGTCCCCCACCACCTCCTGCTGGAGCCATACCCTATGACCCCTATGGTCCCCCATACCACCACCCGCCACCTTATGGCGTTTCCAGGTTCGTATGCTGCCGCAGTTAGCTGGGGTGGTCATGAAGGCCGCAGATTCTGATGAGAGCTTGTGTGTGCGTGTGTGTGCGTGTGGTGGGTTCTGGTCAGAAGCTCCCGTTACCTGAACCTTCCGCCAATTGGTCCCCAACTGGTATACTACGCCCCCTCCGGGAGGCGTTACTATGACGATGAGAGCTATGCCTTCAGGCCCCGGTAAGAAGGCCATGCCATCTCGATGTACATGGAGTGTGATGTCATTAACGGCGGAGTGGTTTGATGGACGCGTTGAAACATGGAGGCAGAACTTAAAAGTTCCATCTTGTGTGTAGTCGTCGTTGGCGTCGTTGTCATCGGCGACAGCAGATGGCAGTGGCGCTTAACAAAGAATGCCAGTTTGCCTTCCCTGACACCACAGAAGAATCAGCTGACCTGGATGGCGCCATCACGTATTCCCAGCTGGATGACGCTAACGAGGCTGCTTTTCCACCACAGACGGTAAGAAATTGGACGCGCAAAAATTCCATGACCTTGATGTCAACTACATCTCGATACCACAGGCTCCGTCGGTGGCTCAATCCCCTGCCATCGGGGCCCCGCCCCCTCCGGTCGGCTCAGCAGCAGGACACACCATTGCGTGTTCCTCAGAGGAAGAGCAAGTGGATGCCAGCACTGTGGAGGACCAGGGTGAACTGGTATACTACGCCCCCACCGAGAGGCGTTACTATGACGATGAGAGCTATGCTTTCAGGCCCCGGTAAGAAGGCCATGCCATCTCGATGTACATGGAGTGTGATGTCATTAACGGCGGAGTGGTTTGATGGACGCGTTGAAACATGGAGGCAGAACTTAAAAGTTCCATCTTGTGTGTAGTCGTCGTTGCCGTCGTTGTCATCAGCGGCAGCAGATGGCGGCGGCGCTGAACAAAGAATACCAGTTTGTCTTCCCCGACACCGCAGAAGAATCAGCTGACCTGGATGGCGCCATCACGTATTCCCAGCTGGATGACGCTAACGAGGCTGCTTTTCCACCACAGACGGTAAGAAATTGGATGCGCGAAAATTCCATGACCTTGATGTCAACTACATCTCGATACCACAGGCTCCGTCGGTGGCTCAATCCCCTGCCATCGGGGCCCCGCCCCCTCCGGTCGGCTCAGCAGCAGGACACACCATTGCGTGTTCCTCAGAGGAAGAGCAAGTGGATGCCAGCACCGTGGAGGACCAGGGTGAGCCGTGGTCTAGACCCTGCCCACCCACACTGTTTGTGTGTGTGTGTGTGTGTGCGTGTGTGTGTGCGTGCGTGTGTGTGTGTGCATGTGTGCGTGCGTGTGTCTGTGCGTGTGTCTGTGCGTGTGAAAGCCAGATTGACATGTTTGTGTGCCATAGTCTCTGCCCCCACTGAGCCTGCCATTAGCCAGGTAACACACACACACACACACACTATTCCAATGACTCTTCTACAAGTGATGACATCATCATCATGTGGCAGGACCAGCAGGAAGAAGGGGTGGCGAACTCTCCCCCAAGAGCTGACGTAAGCCACAGCTACACGCAGCAGGTACACAATCAAGGTCAAGTGAAGGTTACCAGTAAGCCAGCACTCGAGCACACCTGATGACAACAGGAAGTTGGTTACACATGGCCTGGTCTCTGTGCGTGTGTGGTGTTGTTGTTGTTGTTGAGGTGGTGAAGCCGTTAGGGGTCATCTCTACACCTTCATCCTCCCCTCCCTCATCCCCCTCGTCACCCTCATCACGTGCACCTGCCGCCCCTCACTTGTCGGTGGCGCCACACACTCCACCTCGCTCAGGTACACACGTACACACACACGCGTATTGCAAGGTAACATTATTGTTCTGTTTTTAGTTGCCATAGCGTTCCCAGCCGCCTCCCCCTGGTTGGTTAACGAGTTGGGGGAGACACTGTGCACAGTGGTGACTCCGCCTCCTTACTCCTATGACCCCAATGGCAACGACTTGCCCAGAGGTCAGCTTGACTCATTGACCTCTGACCTTGTTATTTTTGGTGTGATTATGTATATACTGTATATACTGTCTACATATAATACTATATAGTATACCGTATATATCTCTGTGTAGACTACAGAGTGCTCCAGTACTACTTCAACCTGGGACTGCAGGTGAGCTCTTTGGAGGCGTATGGCCTTCATCCAACATTGAAATGAGTCGATCATCTTGATGACCTGACCTGTCTCCTCAGTGGTACCATCGGAGCTGCTGGCAGCAACAGCAGGTGTACACCCCCTCTTCCCCTGACACCCCCTACCCCTACCAGCACTGCCCTACCTACCTGAGTCAGGAGGCCCCCCTGCACGGTGAGCTGGTGGAACAGGAAATAGTTGTACTTCCTGAACCTTGTGACTGACTCGCTCAACTCTCCATTCCCAGCTGCCCCCCACTCCTATCCCGAGGTGGGACGAAGGCCTTACCAGCTGTCGCCCTCCTACCCAGATTCCAACAGGGCCGTTTATAGACAGCCAGGCACACACGGTGGCGGTTAGTAATTGGACTACTGTTTTGGTTCTATACGACTGCTGGTGATGCTCATCTCGTCCCCAGGCCCCACCCCCTCAATGGAAGGCTATTCTGTCAATGGTCTGCCTTCACGCCCCGTCTCATCCTCCGCTCTCTTGTACCAGGATCAAACAGCACTACTGCATCTGCCGTACGAAGCTCCACCCCCTGCTACCTACCTGTCTTCTGCCCCACCTCTTCTCCCTCACACCGCCCACAACACTCACTACACTCCTTACCACCCGTCTACGCCCCTCTACCCACTGGAGGGGCGCTGCAGACAGGCGGCCATGGCCCACGGGTCTACTGCCCCGCCAGTAACCCTTCACATGTTGTCGTCACAGCGCCACCCCCTCCACCACCCAAGCCCTCATTACATCCCTCCAGCCGTCTACACAGTTCTTGGCTAATGTTTCCCAAGTATGCATGTTAGCGTTACTGCATCACATGTCTTTGCAAGGTTAACTTGTCATGGTTGCCATATAAGCCAGCTTATATAAGCCAGTTTGAGCCAGCCAGTCTGAGCCAGCCAGTCAGAGAGAAGCTGAGAGAGGGGCGTGGCCAGTCCCTGGTTATTGTTAAAGGAATGTTTTTATGTGTGTGTTGTTATTCCGGGTTCAATAAAGTTTGTCACCAGCAGAAAGTCTCCTTTTAATAGGGCAAACCAGTCAGTAATTACATAATTTTTTGGGGGGGGGTTGGGGTAGGTTTACTCTGGTGGTTTTCAATTAGCTTACTTGTCGATTAACAAGGTTGGATGCTAAATGTTGCTTCGTTTTCATCTTGCACTGTCGCCATGGCAACAAGTGTGCCAGAATCGCCACTGTCCAGAGGTCAGGTGTTTCCCCTGTAGCCATCAGAACGGCTGCCTGCTCCAGCTGTCCTAGCCCCTCCCCCTGTAGGGAGCTGAGGCAATGCCAGGTCCTGCCCACATCCACCAATCCTGGAGAAGAGTTAACATGTGACCGCTTATTTCCAGCAAGAAGAGGCGTCTTAAGCCATCTTAACTCACTTGCCACCACGCCGCGCCCAATCCTTTCGACAGACTCAAGCAAAATCTGAATGTCATCATGGGTCATCCCCAGCTGACCGCCCAGAACATCCCGCCACTCATCCCCGTCCCAGTCCCGCCAGGCCACTGATACAAAGTGGTTTGGAGGTCAAAGGTCATATGGCTTGGAGGCTATTGCTAATGGTTCATGTAAAAAAAAATCATATAAAATCATCGCAAAGTTCAGTAGAAAAGCAAAAATGTGTGTATGGTACTAGCAGAATAGCCCTACTGATAAAGTGGTTCGGAGGTCAAAGGTCACAGGACCTGGCAGCTATTAAAAATTATTTGTGTAAAAAATTCATATACAATCCGATTAGACATTATCGTAACGTCCTTTGGGGAGTGCTCCGGGAGTACGGGATTGGTGGGGCGCTACTACGTGCCATCCGGTCCTTGTACAAACGGGGCAGGAGTCTGGTTCGCATTGCCAGTAGTAAGTCAAGCCTGTTTCCGGTAAACGTTGGTCTCCGCCAAGGCTGCCCTTTGTCACCAATTCTGTTCATAATTTTCATGGGCAGAATTTCTAGGCGCAGCCAAGGTGTTGAGGGAGTCCGGTTCGGGGGCCTTAGAATCTCATCTCTGCTATTTGCAGATGATGTGGTTCTTATGGCTTCTTCGGGCTGCGACCTTCAGCGTTTACTGGGACGGTTTGCATCTGAGTGTGAAGCGTCTGGGATGAGACTCAGTACCTCCAAATCAGAGGCCATGGTTCTCAGTCGGAAAAGGGTGGAGTGCTCCCTCCGGGTTGGGAATGAGGTCCTGCCCCAGGGGGAGGAGTTTAAGTATTGCGGGGTCTTGTTCATGAGTGAGGGAAAGTGGGAGCATGAGGTCGACAGACAGATCAGTGCAGCCTCAGCAGTAATGCGGTCGCTGTACCGGACCGTCGTGGTGAAAAGAGAGCTGAGTCGGAGGGCAAAGCTCTCAATTTACCGGTCGACCTATATTCCCACCCTCACCTATGGTCATGAGCTTTGGGTCATGACCGAAAGAATGAGATCGCGGATACAGGCGGCTGAAATGAGTTTCCTCCATAGGGTAGCTGGACTCACCCTAAGAGATAGGGTGAGGAGCTCAGCCATCCGGGAGGGGCTCAGAGTAGTGCCGTTTCTCCTTCACATCGAGAGGAGTCAGTTGAGGTGGCTCGGGCATCTACGCCTCCCTGGTGAGGTGTTTCGGGCATGCCCAGCCGGGAAAAGGCCCCGGGGCAGACCTAGGACACGCTAGAGGGACTATGTCTCACAGCTGGCCTGGGTGACTTGGTGTCCTCCCGGTGGAGCTGGAGGAGGTGGCCGGGGACCGGGAAGTCTGGGCTTCCCTACTAAGACTGCTGCCCCCGCGACCCCGACCCGGATAAGCGTAGGAAAATGGATGGATGGATGGATGGATGGATGAAAAACAAAAAGGTGTGCATGGTACTACGAAGCCAGTTCTCATATAACATGGATTTATTGTATGGACTGAATTTTTTTCCTCCAACCTTTATCAGGCTGCCATCCTTCATTCCATGGCTTTCATCTGCAGAGGAAAAACACACCATTGACTTAGCACACTCTAAAAAATGATTCATGGGATTAGTTAGTTGAGCTTAAAATCAAGAGCTTTTTCAACATAAAAGAATAAGGTTGTTACATGGACTTATTATAACAAGTTGGTAACTTATTTTAAGAAGTTGGTCCAGCTGAAAATATGGGGTTAGTTAGTTGAGCTTAAAATCAAGAGATTTTTCAACATAAAATGATAAACTTGTGTCACTGACTTATTAAAACAAGTTGTTAACTTATTTTAAGAAGTTGGTCCAGCTGAAAATAGAAAACCATGTTAACTTAAATATGTATGTATATTTTGAACAAAACTTTCAAATTCAAATACAAAAACTTTATCTGTCCCCAGGGGTAATTCAAAGGCCACATTAAACATGCCGTTTCAAAACAAGAGCACCGCTCATGTTCATAGTAATGTGAGCTTTTATTTTGAAAAAAACAGGGAAGACGTTCTATTGTACGATGTCTCCGAGATGTCAGGACCAAACGTTTCTCCGAATTTTCTGGATGAAGTGAACACATATTGGTAAGCTACAGGGTGACATTCTCACTTAAAAGGTTGTTAAAACTTGATGAAATGACATATTACCACAGCTAGAGCCAAATGTTCAACAGCTTTCAGAAGCTGCTCTGCTCCTGCTTCTGGTTTTATCCTGCAATCACGTACAGAGAGGAGCCAGACTGCGACTGCTATTAATGCCTGTTGGAAAATCAAAAAAATCAGAAGAAAAAAACAAGAGTTTCTATGGAGTAATACGAGGTAAGTAACTGTTTTTGCTTTATTTTGTTCATAACGGCTACTAACTGTATCAGCAAATGTTGCACTAATTCGTGTTAACACAGACATAATTGAAATTAATCACTGCAAAGGTAAGAGAAATTAGTGTATTGTTTTGTTCAAATTTAAAGTTTGGACTACATTGATGAAGTTTGGCCAGCTAGTAGTTTCTGTTTTAAGTTACGTGTTGGTGTGTGTCTATGAGAGGTTAAGGCACCCACATTAGTTGTAGATACGCCATAGAAAAAGTTTCCTTTTAGTAAGGCTGCAGTAGGCCTGGGTATTTTTCTGTTTTGCTATTGAGACAGGTGGCATTTTCTGAAGTTAGGAATTATCAAAATGTGTGTATAGTGGTGTGTAGTGTTTTTTTTTCTCATTTAGTTCACTTTAAAAGTAAAAAATATTGTAGCATTTAATATTAAGACAACAACAGTGAAGCAGTTCAACCATATTTAAAATCCTTTAGAACCCAAGACAAAGGATAATTTTTGTGCAGTTGGTTGCAAGCAAATTTTTAGTTTTTCCATCTTCAATTTAGAAACACATCATAGGCAATATATTTTTCTAAGTCATGCTGCACACGCTTTAAGCACTAAAGCTATGAATCACTAAACAATTCAAAATGTAATGAAAAAATTCAAAGCCGTTTAAATAGAGCTTTGTTTAGTTTTAAAAATGAATTGGACCTGTAAACTTTGCAAATTTGAAGTGTCAAGAAAAACTGATCTTTTAAAGCATTATAGGCTTAGACATGGCCATGGTGGAGAACTTCTCCCTGGGGATGATCCTTTTGACGAGGATATGGAGGTTACAGTGAGTGAAGATCCTGAAGATGAAGAAATGAGAGAACTGCCAAACTTAATTGAAAAAAAATTAGCCCACCTGCTGTTGAAAATGGAAAGCATATTCAATGTACCACAAAGGTGTATTAATGAGTTAGTGGAAGAACTGCACTTTATTTCTTCATCAGCTTCAGGTCCTCTGTACCGCCACTCGATTGATCCATAGACTCCAGTTCCTTTTACAGATGTTTATTTCCCTTCGTCATGGAACATCGTAGAACTAATGTACAAAAAATAACATGAAAATTCATACATGAAATTCATACGCCAGTTAAACATCAGCGGCACTGTCGCACCAAAGTTAATACCAAATATAAATAGCACTCACCACTTTAGCCTGCTTCTCAATCAATGGCGGAGTCACGACTTTACAAACTCTGCTCTTAACAGTGTCTAGACATTTTATAGTGACATTTACATCTCTTGAGCAGTTGTCCTTCTTATACCTCTCTCAAATGCACGAGCGCCACCTAACGGCCGTAACGGTCCTTAACTTAAGGAAGTGATGACGTTCGTTTGCTATAGTTCAAAATAAAAGTATACCTTTCAAAATAACACCGTCACAGCTGCAGTCACACTCCCACCATCACACAACGTGTGATTTACAATGAAAAGTGGCCCTTTAATGAGCCTTGCAAAACATCAATAACATACAGGTATTACTTCAAACATTGAACACACTAATTGAAATCTAAACTAATTACTCCGCCTCAAGCAACAGCACTGTCTTGTGTACAGACCTTTCTAAATAAACTGGCTTACATGTGCGAGAGCCTTTACTGTCCAATGTTGTGTCACTGAGTAGCAGTTTGAATTTTCTGACCCTTCCGTCGGCTCCTTGGAAAACTTCAACTACCTTTGCCAGCTTCCACTGATTTCTTGGTGTGTCATTATCTTGTAACAGGACAATGTCATTCACTTTGGCATTTCTCCTGGCTTTGTTCCATTTGCGTCTTTGTTGCAAATTCAATAAATACTCCTTCCTCCACCTGGTCCAAAATACATTCGACAGAAACTGAACTCGCTTCCACCTTTTCTGAAGATAGAGATCTTCCCTTACAAACTTTCCAGGTGGTGGTGCGATGAATGATGATTTCATCGTCAATATATGATTTGGAGTCAGGGGCTCTGGTCCCAAAGGATCATTGAGATGGTCCGTGGTCAATGGTCGACTATTCACGATAGCCATCACTTCATACAAAAAGGTTCTTAATGAAGAACAGTCCAGTCGTCCACCCGCCTGGTCTAAGATGGATGTGAGGACGCTCCTCACGGTTCGTATTTGTCTCTCCCAGACACCGCCCATGTGACTTGATGCAGGTGGGTTCATGACAAAATTGCATCCTAGCCTTTTTAAATGCTCATTCTGCATTCCTTTCATTAGTTCTTGCTTTGGGATTGTGTCAAGCAAATTCCGATTGTTGGTGATGAATTTGTGCAAGTGGAGCTTACCAGCACTGCACAGTTCTCTTGCCTCTCTGACAAGCTGGATGGCTTCTGCTTCACTGTCCAAACTTGTCAATCCATCATCGACATAAAAGTCGCGTTTTATAAACCGCACTGTGGCTTCACTAAAGTTTCCTGCTCCTTCTGCAGCCAGGTGCTTGAGCCCAAAGTTTGCGCATCCGGGTGATGATGCAGCTCCAAACAAGTGAACTTTCATGCGGAACACTGACACTGGAGCTTTTATATTTCCCTGTTCCCACCACAGGAATCGGAGGTAGTCTTGGTCTCTTGGTGCAACATGAAATTGATGGAACATCCGCTCCACATCACACATGAGGGCTACTTGTCCTTTGCGGAAGCGAGACAAGACCCCTACAAGAGTATTGGTAAGATCTGGTCCAGTAAGTAGATGCTCATTCAGCGATGTATTCTGAAACTTAGCTGAGCAATCAAATACAACGCGAATCTTCCCTGGCTTGTGTGGGTGGTAAACCCCATGGTGAGGGATATACCATGTGGTGTGGTCATTTCCTTCTGGCTCTGAAACCTTTTCGGCGTCGCCTTTTGCTATTATGTCCTCCATAAAGGCCACATAATGCTTGTGGTATACGTCATCTTTCCTAAAACGTTTTTCCAGACACCTGAGTCGATGTTCTGCACATACTTTGTTGTTTGGCAGCTTGGGCCTCTCTTCCTTGAAAGGTAATGGCATTTCGTAATGTCCATTTGGCTTATGCTTGATGCCTTCTCTCATTGTCGTCAAAAACTTAATATCTTCTTGTGATATTAGAACATCTTCACTGAACCTTTCAGTAAAGTCTGACTCAAATACTTTAAGTATTTCCGCTGGAGTGATAATTTCTTTAACCTGAGTTCTGCAGACAAACTGAACCTCAGACTTGATCTCCAAAGATGGCTTGATAGCTGGAAAAACTTTCTTTATGATGATACGATGGCTAACACCAATTTCATCCTCGTGGTCATAATCAATGTCATTACTGCTGTAGCCGATAATGCTCCAGCCCAACACAGACCTTTGCGCATATGGCTGAGTTTCACTGCCTGTGATGACGTCTCTGGGAAGTAAGGCTTGGGGACAGTTGTAGCCGATTAACAATCCTACTTCACAGTCAAGCTCAGGAGACATTTCATCTGTTAAATGTTCCAAGTGAGGCCAGGCCTTTGCAGTTGTACATGTAGGTATATGAGATCTATTAGCTGGTATGTAACTTCTGGTGTAGGTTGTTGGGAGTTTTATTTTTGTGTCCAAGCCGATGCCTCTTACTTGTAGTCCTTGTACCCTTTCGCTCTTCACCACCTTTGTTTTTGACGTTATTGTGGATACTTTAAGTTTTACTGGCTCTTTCTTGATGCACAACATTTCAGCTACATTTTGCAAAATGAAAGTTGTGTCACTTTGACTGTCCAGTAAAGCATACACTAGAACTTCCTTGCCTGGTTCCGTTGACGTGGAAACATAGACTGGAACAATAGATGAAGTATGAGTTCCCTTTTTCTCTTGAACAACTCTGTTGGATGTAACTTGCTGCATTTCTATGGATTCAGACTGCTGGTTTTTCTCTCCTTTGTTTTCGTCTGTAGTGGTTTCATTTGTTGCTTGCCTTTTACTTCGTCCTTGTTCTTGAGCTCTCTTCTCGCGGTCTTGATGAAGGCATGTGGGGTGACGTTTTCCACATAAGTCACACACACTCCTGTATGTACAGGCTTTGGAGTTATGACCATTCTTGAGACAACCAAAACATAACTTCTCCTGTTGTACAAACTTGAGTCTTTCTTCAATTGTTTTTTCCATAATTTTGCGTCACTTGTGGACAGTATGTCCCCGCTTCTTACAGAAAAGGCATGTGATGTTTGTTCTCTCACTTGCGCTAGTTGTGAAAGTCTTAGCACTTAAGTTTTGATTTCTTTGAAACTTGGACTGTTCTCGTTCTGTTGGCTTTGTTCTTTCTTGGTCAGTTGGCTTCATTACATTTAGTGATGTAATAGGATTGCATGCGATTCGAGCCTCCATGTTGAGAAATTGCACAAAATATCTGAAGTCAGGAAACATTTTGTGTTCGTCTTGATAAATTGTAACTTCTCTGTTCCAACGCGAGCTCAACCAATCTGGTAGTTTGGCAATAATCCTTTGGTTTTCTACACAGTCGTTGAGTGTTTGTAGGCCTTGAACATATGGCATAGCTGATTCCACACTGTTTAGAAAATCAACAAACTCGCGAAAATTGTCGCTGTCTTTGGGGCTAATTTTGTGCCATGCATATATCTTCTCACGGTATGCCTTGGCAACAATGAATGGATTGCCAAATCTGTCTTCAAGTATGCCCCAGGCAGCATGATAAGTCGTTTCTGTTCCTGCAAGGAAATGGCCTTCAATAGCTCTCTTAGCAGTTCCTCCAACATACTTGCGAAGAAAGAACAGTTTTTCTTGAGTTGGAAGGTTTTTACGATCAATCAGAGCGCAGAAAGACAGCTTCCAATCATTGTACTTGAGGGGATCTCCTTTGAAGATGTCAGGTTCTGGTATTGGAACTCGGTTAGCTATGATTGCTTCAGCAAGTGTCTTCACAAGGTCAATGGAAGCTTCATCAGAGGTCGAAAGGTTGACTGCTTTAGTGGCTGGAACTTCCTTGGTTGGCTGTGCAACAGAATATGAGGTGCGCACAGAGGGATACTGTAGAGGGACCTTTACTTCATGTTGCTGATGGACTTGGCTTGCTTTGGCTGGTTCTACAGGAGGATGGGAGACTTGTATTTGATGTGATGGAAAAAATGGTTCACTTAAAGGGTTAAGTGCAACTGATGGATGGAGAGATTCTGAATAAACTTGAAGTCTTGCTTGTGCTGCAACATGACCTTTAAGTTCTTCTAGTCGTTCCACTTCTCTTCTTTTCTTTTCCATCCTCATTTTTCTCTCAGCACTTTCTGCTATAAACTGTGCTCTTTTTTTAGCGCTTTCTGCTTCAAATTCCCTTTCTTTAGCTTCTCTATCAGCTTTTAAGACTTTTTCTTCCACCTCAAGTCTTTGAATTTCTTCCCTTTGTTGATTTTGTACATTTACTATCTTTATCACCCTTTGCGTAGCCAAAGCTTCAGCTGCTGCTTGTTTAGCATTGAGGAACAGAATGGAAGAGTGTTGAGATGATTTGGAAGAAGTCACTGACTTTGCGGTTTGAGCTGAGAATACACTAGACGCTACTGTGCTTCCAAACACTGATTTATCATCAGGCCATGGTATGTCTCTTGAATCATATCCATTGTGAAAATGTTGAGCCTTTACATTCGCAATCTTGGTGAGTGCTTGGCATGTGTCATTCATTCTCCGGATGTCAGATTCAGGATTTGAAATTGATCTTATCTCAAGGTAGGTATTGTCAATGTCAACTTGGAAGGTGTTGATTTCATTTATGATCTCATCAATCAAGTCCTCAGCATCATTGCTCTTGATGGACCTTTTCAATCCATTGATGTGATATTTCCATCTTGTATACAGCTTCACAAATTTTGTGTTCAGATTGGTCACTTTATCATCTAGCAGAGAACGTCCTTTTTCAGTGAGCTTTCGCGTGCGTCTAATTTTCTTAGTTTCAGGAGGGATTTGTGCATCATCCTTACCAACCTGAGATTGTGTGTCTTCACTGAGCTCACCTACATCCATGTGCTGTGATAGGGTCATCTGCTGCTGTGTATCACTTTTTTTGTCTGCATGTGTGTCCTCTTCATTTGGCAGAAAGGTCTTTTCCTTTTTGTACGGCATGTTAAATGTGTCAGTGTAGGGTGTGATGAAGTATTTATGAAATGAATTCACTTCTCTAATCTATGCTAATGTAAATCTCCTTGTCTCCTAACTTGACCTGTGTATAATGTACATATAACACATTATCATAAATATTTGAATGAGCAATAATATGAGAAACTCACTTGGAAGAGCAATACTTAAATACTCAGAAATTAAAGCACTTTGTTTCTTAGTGACCAACTGCAGAGAAAATGTCCACTGCTGATTAACGAAAGAGCACAAATTAAATGTCTTAGTGATAAACTTAATGACAGCCAGCAAATACTTGCGTTACTTCCAAGACACCTTTCTTCAGTGTGTTTGCTTGTTTAACCTTGTAGCTTGTCCGTTGAAATCACTCAACACCTCAATGCAGCTCCTCTCGTTCCCGTTGAGGCTTGTAACTTGTCGTCTTCCACTCGAGTCTTCGTCGATGCAGAAGTGTTCTACTGTACCGCCACTCGATTGATCCATAGACTCCAGTTCCTTTTACAGATGTTTATTTCCCTTCGTCATGGAACATCGTAGAACTAATGTACAAAAAATAACATGAAAATTCATACATGAAATTCATACGCCAGTTAAACATCAGCGGCACTGTCGCACCAAAGTTAATACCAAATATAAATAGCACTCACCACTTTAGCCTGCTTCTCAATCAATGGCGGAGTCACGACTTTACAAACTCTGCTCTTAACAGTGTCTAGACATTTTATAGTGACATTTACATCTCTTGAGCAGTTGTCCTTCTTATACCTCTCTCAAATGCACGAGCGCCACCTAACGGCCGTAACGGTCCTTAACTTAAGGAAGTGATGACGTTCGTTTGCTATAGTTCAAAATAAAAGTATACCTTTCAAAATAACACCGTCACAGCTGCAGTCACATCCTCTTTTGAAAGATATTTTACAGTCATGCTTAAAGAGGCATAATTGTGAAGTTGATGATGTGATCATCTCAGAGATGGCGACAGACCTATGCAAGTCTAACCCAATTACATTAGCTCTAGGACATACTGCTCCTCTTTCCACCTCCTACAAAAGAAGGGAGTATTTCAAGGAGCATTTTTCCATGGTGGAACCTATAGAATATCTTCTCAGTTCGAGGGAGAAGAAAAGTTTCCAATATGTACCAATTTTAAAGTCCTTACATGAGGTTTTGAAGAAAAAAGAGATCCAGGATTTGCTCAAACATAGCTCTGAAGCAGACAGCAGCTCTGACACTCACTACAATTCATTTCATGATGGCATACATTTTAAAAACAATAAATTGCTATCAGAAAATAATCCAGCCATTTCTCTCATTCTGTATGTGGATGATTTTGAAGTGTGTAATCCACTTGGCACATCAAGAAAAAAACACATTGGGTTTTAGCCAATGTGCCACCATTGCTCAGATCCTTGCTCACATCAATCTACCTTGCCATTCTCTGCAAGGCTGATGATGTTAAAAAGTTTGGCTATAGTGCTGTGTTAGAACCACTGCTTAAGGACCTTGCCAGCCTAGAAGAAGGACTTTACATTCCTTCAATAGGTCTACGAGTCAAAGGTACTGTGTATTGTGTCGTTGCAGATAACCTTGGTGCCCACTCTATTGGAGGGTTTGTGGAGAGCTTCTCAAGTACACACATCTGCAGGTTCTGTCTTGGAGAAAGATCTCAATTCCAGGTGAGTGAAGTTAAAACAGGAACATTTTGTCCTCGGACAACACAAGAGCACAGGGTGCATGTTCAGACAGCACAGAGAGATACAAGTGCATCTCATTGTTATGGAGTAAAGAGACAGTGCCCACTGACTGACAAACTAAAATATTTCAATGTTTTATCTGGCTATCCACCTGATTTGCTACATGATCTCTTTGAAGGTATTGTGCCTTTAGAGTTAGCACTATGCCTAAATGTGTTAATCAAAGAGAAATATTTCACACTTGAGGAATTAAATAAATTAATCAAAGAGTTCCCATACAGATGGACAGATAGAACGGATGCACCGCAACCAGTTCCACTGACTTTTGCTGCAAGAAAAACTGTTGGTGGAAATGCCCATGAAAACTGGGCTTTGCTTCGCCTCCTTCCCCTGATAGTTGGAGAAAGAATCCCTGAGAATGAACCAGCATGGCTGATCCTTCTGAACCTTAAGGACATAGTTGAACTTGTCCTTTCTCCTGTTCACACAGACCTCACTGTTTGTTTCCTTGAAAGCAAGATTTCTGAGCATCGGCACAGATTCCTGGACGTTTTCCCTCAGGAAAGACTTATTCCGAAGCATCATTTTCTTGAACACTACCCACACCAGATAAAAGCTTTTGGTCCACTTGTGTCTTTGTGGACTATGCGCTTTGAAGCTAAGCACAGCTTTTTTAAGCGTGTGGTCAGACATACGCATAGCTTCCGAAACATTCTGTTGTCTCTTGCAGTGAAGCATCAGTTAATGATTGCATACCATCTACATGGCAGTAAAATTGTTCAGTCTCTACAAGTAGCAAAACTGTCAACAGTGGATTTGACTGTGCTGAGGGAAGACATTAAGAAAGCAGTGGAATCAAAATTCCCTGGTGAATCATTTGTCCACATGGCAAACACAGTGTGCTACAGTGGCACCAGTTATTCCACTGGCATGATCTTGGCACATGGTTCAACAGGTGGTCTGCCAGATTTTGTAGAATTGATGCAGCTTGTTGTCATAAATGGGAAGGTTGGCTTCATTGTCAAATGTTTAAATTCATGGTATATTGAGCATCTTAGAAGCTATGAGCTTGAAAACACAAGTGTTAAACTCATTGAGCCTAGTGAGTTGTTTGACATCTTCCCCATGGCAGCATACAGTGTTGCAGGGAAGCGTATGGTGACCCAGAAGTGCTACATTAATGTACCATAGATTGCAAAGGGGTCAGTATAACTCATCATTTGTTTGAGTTTATAGGAGAGACCTCAAAAATTGCATCATCCTCTCTGTATATGGGGTTACTGTCTCATTACAAAAACAAAGTTTTTTTCAATGAATGTGCTTGCCCCACACTTGAGCACAAATGATAATTTTCACTTGCAGGTGTAGTGAGAATATACAACTCCTTGAATGTGTGTATTCCAATAATATTTTTCAAAGTGTGATAATGTTCAATCTATAATCAAACATGAGACAATATTAGTTTCTCAATTTGCCAGAAGCATGGTAAGACTTTTAAACCCAGACCACACTGATTCTCGCTGAGGAGAGGATGTTAGGCTCTTGATGACTATGCCAATATGGAGATGTAAAAATGTCATCTGAGTAGTAGTTGTAAATATGAGGTCCATAATACTGACATGGACAACAAGATGGTAATCTTTGTAGTTTTACTTTTATTACATTATTCTTCAGGGGGAAATGTTAAAGTGAACAAAGCTTTGTTCCTATCCTTGTCTTTGCCACAGAAATAAAAGTCTTCAACATTTAATCATAGTATAAGCAGGCATATAGGATTTTTTGCATTGGGTTTTGTAGAAGTATACTTATGGACACAAATCTAAGACTTGGTGTGAAGTTTGATGATGAGGAAATGTCAGTGTGATGTAAAATTTCTTGGAGACTGAATCAACCAGTACTTCTCAGCATACTAGTTTATATGATAAATGTGATGAAAATTCAAAGTCCAAAGCTTTTATTTATCTAGAGTAATTTTTAGTGGTCATATTCTTCTCCCATACTGAATGATTATATGATGTGTCTGCATGTATTCTATAACCCAAACTGATGTAATGTTTTCTCTAATAGATACCCTGATGTCTCCTCAAGCCAAACTTCGAATCATTCTTCAGGACCATGAAATTCGCAAACTGGACTTACCGGATGGAATCCCTGATACTGTGGATGAACTTGAGTCTATTGTGAGGGAGAAATTTGGGCTTGATGGGAACTTTACCTTGCATTATAAGGATGCTGACTTTGGAGAGGAATATTTTTCTCTTACCTCAACAAGTGACATCAAGGACAAGGATACCATTAAGGTGGTTCACATTGTTGAACCTCCTACACTTACTCTGACCTTTACTGATGGGGACAGTTCCTTTGAAAGTGCATCAGTAGCCTCGCTCCCTAATTCTGAGACCTCTGTCCATCCTGCTAGCAGCAGCTGTTCCTCTGGATCGCAGGACACACTGATTCTTTCATCACCTGAACAGGTTACTCACCGTACACAGTGTTGGCCCACTACATTTCCTGTACCTAATTTTGCTTACGACACAGAGCTTGTGCTGGCCTCAGGAAATGAAGTTTTCAAGAAGGATGGAACCTACCCCACTAGTGCGCAGTTTAACGATGTTGCTGAGGCACTGATTCAGAAGCATCCTTGCCTTAAAGATCCAGGGTCATATAATGGATGCTACGCATGGCAACAAAGACTAAAATATAAAATGGCCAGCTATAGATCTAAATTGAGAGGGCTAGGATGCCCTGAGCTTGATGTGAACTCTCTCAGAAAGAAGCGAGCGCATGAGAAAGCCCCTGCAAAGAATATCAAAAAGCCAAGAAGGGCAGAGGTGAACTATTTCCCTCCTCACCCACAAGGAGAAACAGAAGGAACTTTGGAACATGTAAGATTGGAGCTCCTTGATGAAGTAAAGAAGAGGAACAACTGCCAGGTCATCAGTGAGAAAATGGCAAAGACTTTCTCCATTCGCAGGCAGGAAGTTGTCAATCAAGCACCACAAATCTGTGACATAAGAGACCGATGGCCGGCTCTTTTCGATGCAACTCAGGTTAATATTGTTTTATAAAATGGTTTGCAGTATGTGCTATGTCAGTCAATTTACTACATTAACAAATTGCACCTTTTTATTTGTATTTTATACAGATAAATGAATAATTCAGAAGGATCACCACTGGTTGCCTTGAGAGAACATTCATGGCAAAACTGGACCAGTATACCCCAAAAATAATGGCACTGGTGTCCTCAAGAGGAGGAGCTGCAAAAATGAAGATTCAGCACATAAAGAACATGCTGCTAGAGGTATAAATAAATGTAACAAGGTTCATTTAAAATACAAAAAAAAATAACTTTATTTGTAGGAGGTGTTGATGGGTTAGTTAAATAAATATTTAAATAAATAAATCATAAATTAATATTTTTAAAGATTGTTTAATTTTTTTTAAATTTCATTTTCTTGTATTATTTTACAGGACCAGTCGGTAGAAAGTAGGAGAGAAGCTGCAATCCGTAGCCTAATCGTGTACCTGAGAGAACAGGAGGAGGATCTCTTTAAAGAACAGCTGGTAAGTAATCCAACACTTCAACTTCAAGGATTTAACCTGGGCAGTATTTAGGGGTGGCAGACAGTGCAACTGAATGATAGGAACCAAAATCAGGACGATCAGTGATATATTCAGGAAGTTTTGTTTTAAGTGAAAGTAAGTTTTATCAGGGCTTTATGGGCAGCGTTTGTTTGTCAAAAGTATGTCATTAAAAATGTTTGTTTTGCTACTAAACAGCCATCCCCAAAGCCCACGTTAAATCCTGAAGTTAACCTAAGTGCAGATTCACTGTACATTATTCTTGTTTTTACATAAGACAAAAAACACTGATGTTGACTCTGATCTACTTATGCCAGAATGGTGATGAAGTGATGAAGATTGTTGTGAGCAGAGGGGCATCTGAACCAGCCAACGCAACAGTGGTGATTGAGGGAGCAGAAGTCCTGGATGGCCTGACTGTCCCAAGAGCATGTGCCTTGCTCATGGGACTAATGTATGCACTCAACCTGAGTTACCCAAAAGAACTGAAAAGCACTTTTGAGGTATTTCAAAAGATATTCCTTGAGCTGGATGCTCTGAGAGCAAGTCCCAAGGTAATGTCTCTAAAAGCTAAACTGCTGCACTGAAAATTAGGCTGCATTCTAATTTCACTGTTATGTTTAATGCAGTTTAATACAAGTCATTTCTTTGAAGGATAATTTTGAAGACTAGTTTGTAATTTTTTTTTTTACTTTTGAGGTGTTGTCAATATTTAGACCTACATACATACATATTTGATATATTCTGTGTTCTTTTTTGGAAGTATTATGACGAGTAAGAATAAAAGTATTAAATCAATTTTCTACTCGAGTAAAGTACAAATCCTTAAAATCTGTACTCAAGTAAAGTACTTAAGTAAATTTACTCCGTTACTTTCCACCACTGATTATATGTAATAAACAAGTTTGACCATTAAACTGACTGAACTGTATTTATGTTAATAAAATTAATGTTATTGCTAAAAAAAATTGAGAAAACAATTTGAAATATTTGTGATGAGAAATGAAAAACAAATGAGCTGGAATAGCTTAAATTAATTATATTGACAACTTAATTGAACTTTAACCATTTTATTAAAATTAAGTTGGTTCACCTGAATTGAACTTTAACCATTTTATTAAAATTAAGTTGGTTCACCTTAATTTAACTTGAACCATTTTATTAAAATTAAGTTGGTTCACCTTAATTAACTGTTTGCAGGATGAAGTAAATCATGTTGGTTGTCCTTAAATAACTTAGTTTCTAACATTAAAAGACTTGTTGGATTTACTGAAAGGTTTTAGTTGGAATTTCTTAAAAAGATTGACGCAAATTGTTACCTTAATTGAATTAAGCTGAGCCACTATATTTTTTGTTAGAGTGCAGCTGCTAAAGTTTCCTTTTCATTAATGGCAATTACAGAAAAAATCAAAACATTGCTTTATCGGAATGGAATTGATTTTTCACCATCAAAAAGCAATATGTATATATATATGTAAATGTATATTTCATATAATAAAAATCAAATGAGAGCAAAAGCAGATGTTTTTCATATCGGACAGTGGAAATTGCTATTTAAAGGCAATACTGCAAACTGGCCTGTAGGTGGTACTGTACCTTGTGTAACGGAGTTAAAAATGTTTCCTATTTATTTTCTAAATGTGTGAATTTATTATTATTTAGTAATTGTGTGAATTTTATCTCAATGAGTTTATGAATGATTTATTTTCTTATTTTGTTTACTCTATTTTCATCGGTTTCCTTGTATATGCTTTATTTTATCCTTTCACTTCTGCACCTCCCGGCCTTCCGTAGTGGCCCCGAGCTCTGGTATCACTCCCTCTCTTTGCCACACAACGTGGTTGGCATCGATGAGGGTAAGTCCAGTTCAAGAGCTGCAGACAAAATGTGTTGTTTAGTTCAATATTTGGTCATCTGTGTTGTGTATATTGCTTTTATGTCGATATATTTGTCATTTCAAGTGGTTTTATGTTATTTTGACCGTTGGTTTTAGTTCAAATGGCCTCTTTTCATTTACACGTCTGGCGGGATTTGCGTTACACTAGGCCCGTCGTCGTTTTGTTACAATGTGTAATTTATGTTCCGTCTGTGTAGGGTGCAAAAGACACTTTATTTTCATTCTTTTGTCCTTCAGGTTTGTGTTTTTCATTTTTGTATCATAATACTTTTTGTATGTCACGTGTCATTAATCGCTCCTTCCCCTTCTCTCCCCCACTCCGTTACGTATGTTGGCCACTAGTCGGCAGTGTTGTGAAAAACATTGTAAATATAAAATCTGTGTTTTTTCACCATTAAACAAGTACTCCCTCTCTTTGCCACACAACGTGGTTGGCATCGATGAGGGGTGCAGAAGTGGAGAGGAAAGACACTTTATTTTCATTCTTTTGTCCTTCAGAGATCTAACAAGGCGGTTACACTTGCATGGAATGATCAGATGGAGTAATCATGGCTCAACAACACAAGAGTGTCTGCCAGGCCTGGTTCTGCCGTGTCTTTCTGAGGAAGGTGTGCTGACTCGGCAATGGGATCCTGGCGTGCTTTTATTTTGAAGACAGGACGTAATCGGATACATTGCACCAAATGTCTGTACTTCAATTTGACAAACGCTGTATTCTCACTCGATGTGCTCGAAACACCCGCCCACCCAAGTTCTGTGATTGGCTGAAGACGCAATCTTACTAAACCTTAGCCAGTCCTCATTGCTTATGTGGTGATCTAGCCCCTCCCTTCTCACTGTAACACTCTCACTGCGTTGCAGATTAGTTATGAAGTCAGTGACATATTTTTACGCGGCTTCAGTGACGTTATGCTGACAGTAAGAGTAATTAGTTCGAGTATCCTTTACTGAAAAAAGTACCGGCGTTATTTATTCACATCCCTGCCTATAGTATGTTTGTTGTATTTATTCATTGTAAAACCGGTTACTATCGCAAGAACTTACGTCGTTCCCACATGATGTGAGTGGTACAAAAAGTGCGAGGTTCACATAAATGCGTTAGCTCGCTACTTCCGGGTTCTCTAGCGGCCATGGCGATGATCTGTTATGCCTAACAAACCCTGAATGGCCGCAGGTGTGGAGGACTTGGTTGCAAATCCTGCTGAGACGGGGAACTGGTGAGTGTTTTGTGGAGATGAATGGCGTCCATTTATATCGTGTGGACACGTTCAGTCATGCTTACGTCGAGTATTAACCATTGCTATGCCGAGCAACAAGTGCGGTGTTGTTTGAATTTAGCGGCAGTAATGACTTTGAATGCCGGCTAAACGCCAAAAGTGTTTACTATTATATCTATAGAGTACTCTTGTTGTGTTAAATGCTACATGAAGAAATATATATGCTGATTAATTCCAAAATGGTGATGGATTGCTTGGTCCTGTTAATGTAGGCCAGGTGGCCCACCTCATGCCATCCCGGGTTAAGTCCCAATCAAGTGGAGGTCCTGTTGGAGTGCTGCTGGGCCTCAAGCCAGGCAAGGTGGAAAAGGAGGATCTGGTGGTCCTTCTCGCATACTAAATTCCACCTGAACAGTTGGACTCCCTTCAACTTTGGTGCTTCATGTGGACTATGGGACACCTACCAAGTGTTTAACTTCCTAGATTTTGTCACAATTATCGGCAATAATTTGCAATGTGCACGTTTGTACATATTGTATGTTTTTGGGGATCGTGTAATTACTACTTATAGCCTTGAGCCTTCATTAAGCACACCACTTCACATGAAGCTCAAGCTACACTCCTGATATTAGCTTGTTACCGTCATATCTCCATGATGCAATCTAAATAGTGTACATGTTTTGTACTGCTGTGTGTGTTGAGGTTAGTAAAGAATGTCAGGCTGGGAGCGACCGTGTGAGGACGGACCCAAGGCATGCATGCATTGCAGGACAAAAAACACTTGGACAGCCGTATGAAATATGCAATAATCAAAGTGGAAAGCTTTGAATTTCAATATTTTCTCTATTTCAAAATGAAATTCAAATAAACCAATGTTTTTTTCATTCCCCTTCCTGAAAAGAAAATGAGATGACCCAAAGTGACATAAACCCTAATGGCTGTATACAGTTTTTGGGACACCCTATATACAGTATGTGGGTACACACACACACACACCTGCTGCCAATCCATGTGTTGGCGAAAGTTTGTCATCTTGGGGGACCAGCTCACACCTTGACCTCTGACCCCTGGGAGGACTACCTGTAACTGTAAGGTGTTGGTCTCAGGTCTTCTGGAGGAGATTGGCTTCTGATTGGCTGATGGCCTGGAAGGTCCTCCTCTCTCACCTGCTCATGTTTTCCCGCTCTCTGGGTTTAGCCCTGAAGGTAAGCATTTGAAGGTCAGGAAGATAACGATCAAGTCATTCATCATTCTCTGCATCTGTGTCTCACTCAGCTTTGGAGAAACACGACACGGCCAAAGCAGTCTTCTCCCCCGAGGTCAAATTCAGAGAGAGAGTAGCCAATAAGATGCGAGAGAAAGAGTACATGCCAAGCTCACCTGAAGATGTCATGCATGCACATCCTAGCCATGTTGGGATGGAGAATAAATGAGGCTGCTTTCTTGTCGGACCTCTTGGTCCACCTGGTCCAGCCGTCTGGATGTCCTGACTGAAGACGTGAAAGAAAGAATCCTAAAGGTTCTGCTCTTTGTAGATGGAGGCTGGATGGTGGACAACAGACAGGTAAACATCAAAGGTCTGTTTTTAAGGTGCATGCAAGCAAACTGATGCTTTATAAACGTTCCAGGATGCAGAGCGCAGCCACCAGATGCTGGTGTTGCGCTCGCTGTGTCTGCCACGACTCAACTTCCTGCAGAGCTCCTACAGACACCAGGAGGGGCTACGGCTTGACCCGTCCCAAAAGTTTCAGATGACCCGGATGACACTGCATCAACATCAGACATTTTAATCATCATCCGTCCAACCATTCCATTTCATTTAAAAAGGACAAATATAATCATGAGTGGCAGCACAGTTACTCTTGTAAGCACAGATGCACACTGGAGTTTTTGGACTTATTGTGGATCTCAAGCACAGGTTGTTGGATCCAAACAAAGGTCACATACACAAATGAATGAAATGTTCATGAATGCTTCATGAGGTTCCAAGTCAAGCTACACAAAGAATGAAAGTCAAACTGGAGCCTGGACGGAGAATCATCCAAATGACATTACCACCATAACGCAAAGACAAAATGACATCACTTGACTCCTGGTGCAGCAAAATCTATCCTCTGTCCTTCATCTAGAAATATCCCAGTGGAGGATGGAGAGCCTTTTCAATACAGGCCTTTTATTAGAGCCTTTGAACATGGAGTGGAGGAGAAGACAACTCATTTTTCCCCACTGAGGGACGAATAAAGGCTTATCTTATCTTGGAACGATCCTTTGCACTTCCAGGGGGCAGCGAAGAGACTCAGTGCAAAGTTGTCAGCACTTCCCTGGGGGGCAAGGATCTTCTTAGATGGAGAAAATTCTTAACTGGATGCCTGTTAATAGTGAGGATGTTAAATCACTACAGCCATTCTCCCTTTTTCTTACAGGATGCTCAAATCTGACGGAACAAATTGTGCATATGAAAGAGGCGGACTTACCATCTAACATGAGGAACATCATTCTTAAACTTCCATACAAATGACGGCGAAAATAGGGGAATGTTGCTTGTGATTTGCTAGAGCGATGTGGTCAAAGAACAGTATTCACCCATCTTGTTACCTTCATTGAAAGACTGGTCCAAGTAGCCTATGATCCACTTTTTGGGAACATTCAGGACTCGCAAGGTACCAACTCCAAGGCTTCCAATGCTAATCACACAAAACAAGGAAAAAGGAAAGCAGTTTTGCCACGAATGTCACTGAAGTCCAAGATGGAGGTGCATCTCAACATACAATCACTCAAGCCAAAGTACCTTTTGTGCAGAATTGTCTGTTTTGCTCTCAAAGCAGTCATTCCTTGGACAAGTGCTCACAGTTTCAAGTGAAAGTACCCCAGGATAAGATGAATTTTCTCAAGAAAAGCCTTTTGGTTGCCTGAAGCTAGGCCACACAAGCAAAGACTGTAGGAGTGGTTTGGATTGCACCAAAAGCACCCGGGAGTCCTTCACATACAGCGACAGGATACAGGCACATCCTCAGCACAAAATCCAAACACTGTGAACTCTTCAAGTCTTTCTACTAAACTGTCTCAGACCTGTGGCCATATTGGGATTGGGGCCGCTTGTGCAGATGATTCTGTCTTTTCTATTGTTGCAGTCGAGGTAAAGAGTCGGAAGCTCAGGCCCATTTTGCACAGATATTCTGGCCAGGAAATTTAACTTGAGAGGTCAAAGGGCAAGTACTCTGCTGAGAACAATGGGCCAAAGGAAGATAGTAAATGCTCAGGTTTTGTCAGGACTTGAAGTGTCTGGTATGGACGGGAATGTTTTCATTGACTTAGCTGATGTTTTAACTCAAAGGACTATGCCTGTGTCTGCAGTAAATGTCCCATGACAAGACGATGTGGATCCATGGATTTAATTATCAGTACAGATGCCCCAATGGTAATGGAGCCTTGGGAGCCGAAGGACCCTGTGCAGTCAGGGCCAGGATTGGTTGGGTCATTAATGGTCCACTGCGTGGTGGATCTGACAGTAGAGGTGAGAGTGGCCATCCTGCTGCAACAACAAACCCAATCTCTGTTGAACATCTTCAAGAAATGCTGGTTAAACAATACAACCATGACTTTAATGAGAAATTGAAATGTCCAGAGAAGACATCAAGTTCGTGGATCTTATGAACAATACAGCAAACCTCATAGAAGACCACGACTGCATCCGCTTACCTTTCAGACAGGAAAATCCCATGATGCCAAATAATCACTTTGTTGCAGAACAGCACTTCCAGAGCCTGAAGAGCAAGTAGATAAAAATGGACGTTTTAAGGAGGAATATGTCTCATTCCTGAATGACATGATGACTTACAAGCTCTCTCCTTTGGCCAAGAACATGTGGCAGCAATGGCAGACGTCCAAGCCATGGTTCATCAAGTTAGCGTCTCAGTTAAGCATATTGACTTTCTCTGCTTCTTCTGGTGGCCTCATGGAGATACTGCACAGCCTCCGGTAGAACATCCAATAAAATCTGTTTGGCACTGTATCATCACCAAGTTGCTGCTTTGCGGAGAACAGGACAGCACAGAACAACACAGTCAAATGCAACTTTTATGTGGACGATTGCTTGAAATCCATGGCATCGGAAGAAGAGGCAGTGCAAATGGTAACGGATTTGACTGTGCTTTGTCAAAGGAGGATTCGATCTTTCCAAGTGGATCAGCAACAGCTGCAAAGTGCTGATGTCCATTGCAGAGGACGGCAGAGCAAAGGAGATCATGGAATTGGACTTGGATACAAAGCAACTTCCGGTAGAGCGAGCACCGGGACTACAGTGGTGCATGGAATCTGACAAGTTCAAATTCAGGACGTCTGCACAAGAACAGCCACAGACCAGAAGAGGTATTCTGTCAGTGGTCAGCTCATCGTATGACCCTTTGGGATTTTTAGCTCCATTTGTTTTGCCAGCCAAGTTGCTTCTCCAGGAACTCTATCGGAGAAACCTTGCCTGGGATGAATCCATCATGGAGTCTTCCGGTAAGAAATGAAGATCTGGATGGCGGGGTCCGTTGGTGGCCTTGCGCTGGTCTTGACTCCTCGGCTCTGCTGCTTGGCCTCCCCGTGGCTTGGAGCTGTGGCACTTCCTCTCCGGGGGTGGCCTGCTCGACGGGTGTCGGCCGGCACGGTGTGTTGCCTTGCTGCTCGCCTGCGCGCCCCCTACGCTTGCTCATGTGCTGCTGTAGCCCCAACGCCGGGGTCGAGGGAGGACTGGGGTGCTATCCCTTGGAGGTCCGTGTCTCCTTCGGCTCGGGGCCTGGTTGTGGGTCTGGGTCCCCTGGGTCCCCCGCCCTATAACGCCCCAGATGCCCCACTCGGGGACATCCATGGTTTGTGCTTGCGTGTGTGTTGAGTGGATGGAGTGTGCGCGTGTGTCTGAGCTATTTTTATGGTAATGCTAATGGTAATGGTTTTATTTAATTTGAACATGCATCAGATTACAATTGAGTGCATCCCATAATTAGTTCACAGTTCCACATGTCCAAAAGGAGTAGGAAGAAGCAAAGCTTATTAAATCCTACCCCTCCATCTGGTACTTTTACAATCAGTAACTGTTACATTTGTTCACTTCCTGCTTTCCTAATCTAATTTGTAAAAACAAATTTAAAATTTATTTTATTAATTATTATTTTATTCTCATTTATTAATTTTATTTTTTGTCTCGTACCGAAGTACGAGGTGATGACCATGACCATACAATGACATAATGGGTACCATAGTAACTGTCAACATAGTGATATGTATAGCACATCATGACTGGTTCAAGACTCTTCATCCTTGTATTTAGCAAACATCAACTGCTTGTATTGTTTCTTGAATTGGCTCATCGTTGTGCATTGTTTGAGGGTCTTACTCAATCCATTCCATAGTTTGATTCCACATACTGAAATTCTATGGCTTTTTAACGTAGTCCTAGCATAGAAGTGTTTCAAATTTACTTCCCTGAGATCATATTTCTCCTCTCTTGTAGAGAAGGTTCAAGGACAATCTATTATCATCAAACCATCTTTTTATGTATTTATTGTTTTAAATACTTATATTTTATTATTATTAGTTTTATTATGGTCATATGTATGTATATGTGTATATACTTATGTATATGTGTATATACTTATGTATGTGTGTATATACATATATGTGTATATATATATACACATGTATATATATATGTGTGTGTGTATATATGTGTGTATATATATATATATGTGTGTGTGTGTGTGTGTGTGTGTGTGTGTGTGTGTGTGTGTGTATAGCTATACGGGGGGTGGGCTCTGCGGAGGTCTGGCGCTGGGTGTCCTATCTCTGCCGCCTGGTCCCCCATGGGGTAGTGGGTCCTGGCCTCATCTGTCCCGGCCGTCCTGTGTCCGTGGTCGGGCCTGGGGTTACCTGGGGCGGGCCGGGTTCCGCTTTCTGGGACAATCCTTCCAGGGTCAATCCTTCCAGGGTCAATCCTTCCAGGGTCAATTGTTACTCCATGGCCCCTTGTTGGTCTCTTCGGAGAGATGCCTCGGGGGCCATTTAGTTTTTGGAAAGGTTTGTGTAACCATGGTGGCGCTATTCACCGAAACTTTTAAAAAATGGGCCACTAGATTAGGTACAGCAAATCTATTTTTAGAACAGCACATGCCAGCGAAAACAGGAGGATGTACAGACTTTTCACAGCCTTGCAGCTCAGCCATATGGTCACGTAGAAACGTGATTAATAGCTCATTTTTGAGACAAACTTCCCAACGCTATGTTGCTAGCATGTTAGCATTTTAGCTAATTAACTCATGTCTAAAGGCAAATACACACATGGCATGATGTAGGGACACTATGGGACTGCCTTAACACTTTTGGGACTTGGTGCTTTCTTGCTAGGTGCTATCATGATAACTGTTAGCATGTTAGCTAATGTACAAATGTATAAAGGCAAATACACACATGGCATTATGCAGGGAGGTTATAGGACATCCTTGGCACTGTCTGTACTTGAGGCTCTCTTGTTAGGTGCTAGCATGATAACTATGGATCGACCGATATATTTTTTTTCCGGCCGATGCCGATACAGATTTTTTTCCATCACCCTTAGCCGGTGGCCGATTTTGCTTGGGCCGATATTTGTGGCCGATACTGCTTTTGCGCCCTCAATTTATATGAAAAAATTACAATGATAAATATTACAGGTCTCAAGTTTGAAAAAATGTTTATTGAAATGTAAACACTGAACACAGTAGGATTCAGCTTTCTGAAACACACATTTAAACAGCATTATCAACTTTAAAAGGAATAAATGCGGATGAGGAAAGGATGTGCGTGAATTATCACCGCCCAGAGGATTATTGTGCCTCTGTAAGAACGGTGTTGGCCATCTTCAGTGCTTTTCTTTGACCAGTACGATGTCATCTGGAGGGACTCGTGATGAGGGGCTTTTCCCACGGAGACGAGCTGATCTCTTTCCCGCCTGTCACCTGGATGCTGTGGAACTGCTCCTTCCTCGAAGGCGGCCCTCAGGTTGGCACCGTCTCAGTATTTTTCACAACCTTTGCTGATTGTTCCAATTGTAATCCACCCAATCTACATTTTATAGCAGCATAACAACCCAATTCAAAGCCTTTCCCCACCTGGTTACAAGCTTGAAGCTTGCCTGGTACGCCCTGAGACAACCCTACGGCGTTGACGTAGACCATGGGATCGAAGCTCACCCGAGGAAGACTCCTCTTCTCTCTGGAAAGGCCCGAAAACCCAGGTCCCATCTTAGCCACCTGCTGGGCTGCGCTTCCCTAAGGAGGAACATGGTAATCCAGTTCAACTATAGCAAGTAACAGGTTTGACACTAGCTGTAACTATGGCAACAACAAACAAATACGAGCGCCAAGGACTCCCTCTCAGTAGCCTATCCATTTTGCACAAATTCAACTTAAAAGCAGCAGGATCCTTGTCGTCAAATCCTAATGAAATAAGTTGTCAAATAACCTGATTTATTATGAGATCCTTCCTGAATGACTTCAATCAGACCATTGTGAATGACCATTGTGACTAGAGAGTGAGCGACCTGGGTTTTAGAGGTCTCAGGTGGCTTCCTTTTTTCATTTCTTCCGTCTGTTGGTGACAAGTTTTAATTAAGAGATGAGGGGGCACAAGTCAATCACAGGAGCAATACAGAACAAATGAAAATGTGCTTATTTCAAGAAGCACATGGAATAAGTGCTTCTTTTACCTTTCTTTGACCTTCTTGGCTCCTTTTCTCTGCCAGCCAGTCATCCACCGAGCGCCCCTCAGAATTGGAGCAAGAATGTTCATTCCTGTAGCGACTGTGGCCGTACTCCTTTGTTTTAGGAAAGCCACAGTGTTTACAACGGAAGTGCTCCATCTTCCAAGGGGGCTTGCGCTTTAGGAACTCACCCAGGCTCTGGGCTCTTGCGAGCTCCAGCTCCTTCTTTTTCCTTACCAGGCCGTGGAGTGGGGCACCTTGGCAGAGGCAGCAGCAGACGCAGGAGCGGAGGCAGCACCGGCCGCCTTCATCTGACACAACCTTTGACAAACTGAAAAGATCAAGAATTCGTCTTTCAATGTGAGGGATTTTCAAGGAGGAAGCCTGAATCTCCCAAAATCTGGCAATGCGGTCCAAATAATTAAGCTTAATAAGATGCCGCCATGGCTGCTAGCGAACCCGGAAGTAGCAAGCTAACGCATTTATGCGAATCTCGCACTTTTTATACAACTCACGTCACGTGGGAACGACGTAAGGTCTTGCGATAGTAACCGGTTTTACAATGAATAAATACTATAAACATACTATAGGCAGGGATGGGAAACAGCGTTTAAATAACGTCGGTACTTTTTTCAGTCACGGGTACGGTAGTAACTAATAACTCTTACTGTCAGCATAACACTGTTATTACGTCACTGAAGCCGCCTAAATATATATCACCGACTTCATAACTAATCAGCAGCGCAGTGAGAGTGTCGCAGTGACAAGGGAGGGGGGATAACCACACAAGCAATGAGGATTGGCTAAAGTTTAGTAAGATTGCATCTTCAGCCAATCACAGAACTTGGGTGGGCGGGTGTTTCGAGCGGGTGTTTCGAATACAGCGTTTGCCAAATGGAAGTACTGTGGTGGACACTAGGGGGCAGGTCTCTCACCCAGTCGGTAGGCGGGTTGGGGGCGTGGTTTGATCCCTCTCTTCTGGCGCGTAAATGTTAGCGCTATATAAGATGTTCCATCTTTGTGATTGTGTGTTTTTTTTGAGCCGTCAAGAAATAAAGCTCTGCATAAGACGAAGTGAGTCTTTCCTGCAACAGCCACAGTACAGACACTAATTTGGTGCGCTGTATCCGATTACGTCCTGTCTTCAAAATAAAAGCATGCCAGGAACCCATTGCTATGGGAGGCCGTTTAGGGCAAAACACATTAAAACATCTGAACACACACTTCCAATGTACGCAAACACACACTGATTTTTGGCACATATGCCTCGAAACAGGGTAAAACACATCAAAAATCTGTACACACAGACACAATTCACACATACACACACTAATAATGGGTACACACGCGCATTAAAAGCCGTGTACACACACCGACAACAAGCACATACACACAAATAAACACACACACACACACAGATATAATATTCACACGGACCAACATTCACACAGGAGTATTAGTTTTATTGTCTCTTTAAACTTAGGTTATTTAGCGTGCGTTTGTGCGCGTGTGTATGCGTGTGAGTGGAAAACGAAATTTGGTGCGTTACCAGATGCGGTTACCAGATGGCACCTGAAAATGCCTGTTTACAGGAAGCCACTACTACAGCTACTTCCGATTTTGCTACTTCAAAATAATGTTCTCAACCCTATACATTTTTATAGACTGTGTATAAAAACTTCATACTTGGGAGACAAGGACTCATTGTGCGTTATTTTCCATAAATTTACAATCCCTATAACAAACCACCTCACCTGCTTGCTAAATTTGAGTTTTAGTATTTTGAGTGTATTTTATTCTGAAACTCACAACAGGAAGCCATAGTAAGCGCAGACTCCCAATTTAATCATGGAAAAGCGGGGAACTTAATGGAGAGCAACAACGGCCGGCGGTAGGCAAACGGAGGAGGCTATTGCTATTTTGAGGAGGCTACTGGGTTCACCAGACCTAATGACCTGGCTGGTAAACCTCTCGAAGCACAAGTAGTAACGTTTCGGTTAACAATGAGATGAGCGTGTTGTTTAGGCCAAACCAAAGCCTAAATGTGAATATGAGGAGTGAACCGCTGTGTGGACCCATATCTGAACAAGTGCAGTCTGAGACCTCGTTCTTTCACGCTAGGCGATTCGGTGGCTGGGGCAGGTCAAAGGCAAAGAGAAGGTGGGTAACATTAACCACATTAAGTATTATTTTCCTGCCATGGATGTAATAATTAAGTCAGAAAACTGTCGGTATTTCCAGACCACGACCGCCATACCACCGTGAAACCCCCTTTTTTAAGGATGTGATACTGCTCTTCAGCCCCCGTGACAGAAAAGTCCCAAGAAAAAAAAGAAAGCACTCGTACATGGAAAGGGCCACATAATAAGTGCACTACAACTTGATAAAACATGGGACAACAGCACACTGCTCCTCAAACTGCATGAGGCGTTTGATGGGAGGATCCCCTCAGATGTCAGGTGAGTCGTTAATGGCAAGTTAGCATAGCTGAATTCCAACTAGCTACAAACTAGAAAATGAATCAGCTACATCTGACTTGCTAATGCTGCCGGGGCAGGTAGTAGCTTTTTCTCATTCATTCATTCATTTTCTACCGCTTATCCTCACAAGGGTCGTGGGGGGTGCTGGAGCCTATCCCAGCTGTCTTCAGGCGAGAGTCGGGGTACACCCTGGACTTGTCGCCAGCCAATCACAGGGCACATATAGACAAGGTTTTTTCATTTAGTCGCCAACAGTTTTGTCTGTAGTCACTGGAATTGTTAGGTGGACTTATATAGTGGCTCTAATGGTTGTACGAATGTACATTTTCAGTTTGGAGATTCTTATGCCTTGTGGAATAAACTGGTCCCACCCAGACTTGGCAAATGCCAGCTGTTAGATGCTTCCATGGTGCAGATCTTCTTCAATAAAATTGCTACAGTAAATTAAAAAAGGTTTGATGCCCGGTTTTATAATTTTATTTATATTATTCCTGTTCCCTGGGCTGCTTAAAATGTGCTCTCCCCTCTGTGAACCAGATCTCTGAAGCCAAAACACTGAAGGAGCTGCAACAGTTTGCAGAACCCCTCACTGGTTACCTAGCCAATGCTGGCTGCTTGAGACATCTCACAAGCCTGGCTGACAAGGACAAACTGCTGGAAGATATCCTCATGTTTCAAGTGGCCCAGCGTGTCTGTGGTCCCATGGAAAGGTACCTCCTATCACAGGTTAACTGTTGACTATATAGTACACATTCAACGGACTATTGGAATTAATATTTATTCTTGCAACATGTATTTACTGAATTTGGCCTGTATTCGTTGATAATAATACTTTGTAATATTATTTTTTTTAATCTCAAATTATTGTGTAGGTTTTCTGATGGACTGAAAACACAAAATAAAATCTCATCCTGAAGCCTTTTGCCCAGTCATGTGCTACAGCCCTGGTACTCTGACTGCTCATATTATGGAAGACTTGTTTGACATAAGATGGTCAGAGGTGGGAAGTAACAACAGGGCAGATGAAAACAGGGTGGTAGCCTATTGGAGGGACTACTTGCAGGATGTTGAAGGTGAATAACTGCAGGGGAATAGATTCTGGCCTGATGTATTTTTTCAGCTTTTGAATTTGTGCTTGAACTTGACTGGAACTATGGGCACAATATGATTTGAATGTGTATCCAGGAAAAAAAATTGCCTTCTGTCCTTGTTTTTGAGTGTGGTTCCCACCACTAATTGTATTTAGTTTTCAGAGGAGGAAGGCCCTGCAAAGCTAAGAGACAAGTGGCACCCCCTATTGGATTTTGTCCAGAACCATCACTAGGATTCCAGAGAGGGAGATACCCAATAGCAAACACATGTATCAACTGTCTCAAAACACCTTGCCATAAGTCATATGATGATTTCAAAAGAAACATGGACTTTGCAATCCAAAACACTCAGGGTTTTGGAATGGAGTAAAAATTCTTACCATTCATTGTGAGAAAGTCTTGCGTTCATATTCAAAGCCATGCTGTGCCACACACCTGTTTGGGTGTCATTCCTGTATTAGCACTTTATTTTTACAGGAGTATAACATTTCTTACACCAGTATTTGCACTTAAAAAGTATGAGTTGCATTTGTTGAAACAATCTGAGTGTTGAAGGTTGTATTGCATTAAGATTGAAATTTAAATTTGGTATCAGAACATGTCCGTTTTTCATTATTATTTGCACCACATCTCAAAATGATTACACAAATTTGAAATTAGTTTAATTTTGTGTGGAGTACAATGTGTGCACCTGAAGAATTACAAATTACGCTTGTAATACATTTGAGAGAAAACTACCAATTCAGTTACTCTTTTTAATTATTTAGTGTGATTAATTAATTCCATTGTCACTTACCTTGTTATTTTTTTAAAATAATGTATTCATAGTTGAGCCCGATAAAATCTTAGCAGAGACTGAAAGCCAACCATTCACATGTAGGCCACTACTATTTATTTTCAAGGAAATCTACAAGCGTTACAAATAAATTAATGCCATGGTTACCATCCTCAGTAAATTGATTAATTGTCTGGCTAATTTCCTCCATGGTGCTATGGTTTACCTGAAAGTTATTTTCAGGAACCTCAACATTGTTATTGAGCTGGAGCTCATGTAAGGGTCCGTTGTCAGTCACTGAAGCATCATTAGTAGTAAACACACTCCTTCCAGCTGTACTGTTCTGCATGTCCAACGGTGGTGTGCATACCTTCATACCACAACTGTAAAGGTGTCCTGTGTCTCTCAGTTCGCAGTGCATGGTGATTCCATTGGTCTCTGAATGTAGTGCAAGCTAAATATGTGTACTTCAGACAAGGAATCAAGTATATTTTCATCCTGCATAAAGGTAAATAGGTCAGAATAATGGTATGAAACCACACGATTAAGCTCAGCCCAAAGCCTTTCAAGACGTCGATTGTGAACACTTCGACCTGTTGTTATACTGCCTCTGTTCAGTCGTCTGTGTCTCAGCATGTATCAATCACAGTGTTCTCTGTGCCTTGATCACATCTAACTCGTGATGGTAATCCAAAGTTTTGAACTCCTTCCTGGAATAAGGACGATACACTGCGAGCCCTGTTATTGGTAAGGCACTCAGGGTATATAATTGTCTGACTATACCCATCCACGCAGCCGTGGAACACCATCCTCCAGCTAATTAGCTTATGGTTTCCATCGATATGCCTGCCAAAATAAAAGTAAGTTAGGATCAGCAGCCAACTTCTGTCAATAGCAACATCATACATTTGGTGCATTTACATGTTCTGATCTTAATTGAAATACTTTGCTATTTTAAAAAGGCACAAGTCTTCTATTTCATGCAGGATCAACTATTCGAACCTTGCACGACCTGATTATATTTCTAATGCATGTGATGTTACACAATGGATTTCCCCCCCAATGTCCTACAGAATCTCAAAGCTGATACATTCTCCAAAGCGATGGGAAGAAATGTGAAAATAAACCATTTGTGTGTTTCCTCTGTTTTCATTTGCAGGAGAAGGTAACTTCCAGCAAACAAGTTTACAGGCTGTATTTTCTGGAAGTGTAAGGGCAAAAAATGGTAACATTAACGAATCTAATGAAAATGTGCAAAAAAACTGCCCTGCACCCAACATGACTTTTTGTCAGACTTACCATAACTCATGAGGTCCCTGCACATTGTAGACTCTTCGATGAATTGCTCAACTGCGTCCGATTGGGTCGATGTATCGGAGTACTCCAAGACCCTCCAATGCTGCACGCGTATCCCCCTGCGGCGTAGACTGCCGCGGACATATGTTTCACCAGCATTGGGTGTCTGATGATTGACATTAAACAATCATCAGACAGTGGCGTGTAATCTCGCGATGGGGCATTGAGATGTTGTCTGTGACGAAATAAGGTTTGTCGGTCTATCACATAAAATAGAGAAATTCCCTGCCAGTTCAGCCCTATATCCAAACACTGGTTTATCTGGTCCAGTGTCAGGTCGTACCTTGGCCGACCAGGAGCACCACTTCGAGTTGTTGGTGTCATAATAATGACTTCTTGAACTGAAGTTTGCTGTAAAATAAGCAACAAGTGTCTGTGGAGTGACTCTAATAGTGCAGCACACTCTCTTGACTCTGAGCTTTCAGCACGACGAGGTCATAGCACCAATAGTCCTGGTATGGCTCCACAGCTCGGTGAAGTGTCCGGCTACTGGGTTCTGTTGGATAGACTGGATGCGGTGCACAACTCGAACGAAATATATATATTTAAAGGACTATACTATGTACAAGTCGTTCCAACCTTGTGTGGAGGGGGAGGAATAATCCAAATAGCAAGTTTACCTCAGTTTGCCTACCGCCGGCCATTGTTGCTCTTGCATTAAGTTTCTGGCTTTGTCATTATTAAATTGAGAGTCTGCACTTGCTATGACTTACAGTTGTGAGTTTCAGAATAAAATACACTAAAACATGCTAAAACTTACATTTAGCAAGCAGGTGAGGTGGTTTGTTCTTATTGATTGTAAATGTACGCAAAATAATGAACAATGAGTCCTTATCTCTCAAGTATGAAGTTTTTATAGCAAAGCCTATAAAAATGTATAGTGTTGAGAACATTATTTTGAAGTGAAAAAATCGGAAGTAGCTGTAGTAGTGGCTTCCTGTAAACGCGCAATTTCAGGTGCCTTTCGGTTACACCGAACTGAGCTTCCGGGCGCACCGAATTTCTTTTTCCGCGCACACGCACGCTAAATATCATACGTTTAAAGAGACAAGAAAACTACTACTCCTGTGTGAATGTTAGTCCGTGTGAATATTATATCTGTGTCTTCATTTTAGTTTGTTAAATAAAATAATGTTTTTTATTCAGCTTGTCTGCACATATCGCACATAGTTTAATTAAATAAGTAAATATGTATATGTTTAAATTTGTTCATACGATTATACCAAAATACCAAGCTATGTTTTTGACCCGCACCCCCTCGCAATGGACTAGCCCAATGCCAAGTGCTTTGTTTTCAAATCCAAGGGTGAGCGGGAAGAGTCGTAACGGCCTGCGTAGCACTGCCTGTCGTCTTGCTATTGAGACACAAAATAGCATAAAAGGGGGAAAAAAAGTTGAAAAAAGTTTGTTTGGCTATAGATACACTCGACGAGGTTACGATGGACACTCTAAAAGGTACGTTAAGTGGCAACAGGGTGTAATGTAGACATTTTTATGACTGCTATGCTAGCACAAGTCTTAGTTATTAGCTAATAAGTAACCAATTGTCATGATTCACTCTGCTTGGTCCTCTGCTGTCTCCTTGCAGCCCTGCTGAGGACTCCACCCCGGCTCATCCGGCCAGCACACCTGGGGTCAATCTCTGATTAGGCCTTCTTATGTCATGCGGCCTGGCAAGACCCTGTCAGATTGTCCTACTGTTTACCCTGTATGGTTCATGTCTTGCGACTCCTTGCCTAACCTTCTTAGTGCTTTTATTTCCTGCTGCCTACTCTTTTCCCGTGAGTAGTTGAGCTTCCTAGTTTTTCCTTTTTGCTGCTTTGTGCCTTCTGTTGTACTTCTAGTTCCCCGGTGACCTTTGGTTACCGGCGTCTTTTGTTGTACCGTGTTTTTTCCTCCTCTGTGAGCGCCTTCTGTTACCATTAAATACCCCTTTTTTTACCATCTTTGTCTCTGCTCTGAGGGCCACAACGGCTGGCGCACGCACCAGCCTTTGTAACACCAATCTCGTTTAGCTGGTGAGATTAAATTGTGTTTTATTGAAGACATTGTTCTTTGGAAATCCTATAACAAACCCAAAATAATTTACAATAATTAGCTTCCAAATAATGCATTATTGAATTAAGCTGCTGTATCTTTTATTATAATGTATTATTGCACTACATATGTGAAGTAAACTTTTCCGTATGCATTCATATTTTATCTTTTTCTGTTTTCTTAGTTTTCTCTCCTGTCTGGTTGTTGTATTTTGTTATTAAGCTTATTCTGACATTGATTGGCGAGCTGCTGGAAACAGGAATTTCTCATATTACTGAGAAAGCAATGAAAAATGAATGAACTCAGGAACTAATGAGTAAGGGTTATGTAGATTTGTTCCTCATTAACTACTGTAATTTAGTGTACCCTATGGTAAAGTGTTATCAACAAAGTATATGTCGATCTCGTGTACATGGTAAAAGTATTGTGACAGTCACAATATGGTTTTAGTGAAAAAGCACGGAAAGAGTGGTCATGGTTGAAATGTCATTTGCAGTGGTGTGCAACAGACAAGTTTGGCATTTAATGACAAGTGTATTGTACTGTATTTCAGCTGCTAGTATTGGAGAAGACCTACTAAGGTCACTCTCCAGGGATGACATCAAAGATTTGTTTCCTGGTCCAGAAAACTTTCTGAGACGGCGGGCACTGTGGCTTCTTGTGAGTGGTGAACAGGTTAGTGCTATTTTAAAAACTCAGATTATCCTCTTCCATTACACTACATTTGATGAAACTGTAAATTCGTTTTAAGGCTTACTACATTTATTCTTGTGGAAAATTGCAAAAAGTAGATCCACAGATTATTAAGTGAAATTTATTTTAGGTTCAGGCTTCTGTCAGTGATGTGGACTGGACTAAATCTTCATTTACTGCAACCACCGGCCCTGAATATTTTTGACCATGTCCAACCCAGAGTACATTGTCTATACAGACAGTGAACTTGAGCAGGCATGTTCATCCTATTTTGAACACAAACTGCACTATCCAAGGAGCTCCTCTTCAGACTCATGAGGAACACTTTGACCAACATGATCTCAATTGCAAGAGCCCTACGGGACCCAAGGTACCCCAGAGGTCGATTCCATGGCTTGGCGAATGGTGAAGTACTACCTTATGTTGAAGGACAACCCCTCAGGTGATAAGTGGGTATGTAAACTTTCTGGTACAATATGTCAATATCTATTCCATGCAGTAGACTATAGTTTTTGTTTCCAACAACTGTTGCAGGCACACATCGGTAAGAAACTCATGAAGAGACTTTCAAATGTCAAAAGGCCAAAGAAGGCCAGGTCTAGCCCTTTTAAAGAAAAAACGTTGACTGACATCTGATGAGTTTTATGCAAGTCACTTAAATACAGACTCTCCTGGGTCAAGCAATGCCTCTATGATCCCGGAGCAGCCACCTGTTGGGTCCAGCACTCCAGAGACACAGCAGGACACTACTGAAGATGATGCAGGTACAGTAGCTTCTGCTGTCTACCAGAGCTTTTCAAAACACAAAGCTAATGTCTTCTCTTTTTCTTGCTTCCAGTGGGTTCTACTGAACTGCTCGACAGCCAGAAGAACCAGGCCAGACACTATAAAACCCTCCAAGACATGTACAGACGCTTTATTACGTCTGATGTTTTAAAGCCACAAGAAAGAGCAACCCAAATTTTAGAAGCTTACCCGTGTTCCAAACAACTGGACCATGTGAGTAAAAATATTTTGTTTCTGTCCAAATATCTGATATTTCACATATTGTCATTACCTTGTAAGAGACTGCTGTCTTTAATGTTCACATATAATTGCATTTCATGAAGCCTCAGTAGATGACAAATAGGCTGATTTAATAATATAGCTTTATATTATGCATTAAGCCATATGGCATTATTTTCAGGTAATGGATGAGATGCAGAGAATTATCCAACCAAACAATGGCAACTACATTGGAGAGATTAAGGACAGATGGGACAACTTTTTCTCAAAGGTCCAGTTCTATGGTGTGATGAAGAAAGCCATGACGCCTCCAACGACCTTAAATGGAGGTTTGGTCACAATACTTGCCTTGAGTCATATCCAGATATGTAACAAATGCTACATTATATTGCTTTGTTTTCTGCTTTCATTCAAAATAGTGGATCACACCTCAGCAGTGTTTGCAGCCCTGCCAAGTCTCTTTCCATCGAGTACATCGCCACCAAAGAAGTTGAGTCCTTGCAGTGAAGCACTATGTCACGTAATTAAGGTGTTAAATAGTTTTACTTAAAAAAACAGGTACGAAGTGATATAATATGTGAAAAACCTGAGGCTTTATATTTGGCATTTTGTCATCTAGACGGTTGAGGACCCTGAAGGATTCTTGCAGCAGCGAACCCTGTCTTGCCCAGTGTTGCTCAAAAGTAAGGACAACTGCATGATTGCAATTGGCAGCACTTTAGTGACAACCTTTGCAACCGCAAAGCTGAATGAAGGACTGTTGTACCTGATGGCATATTACTATGCATTGCACCTTTCATAGCCAAAGTGAATTTCCACCTTGCTGCTTGTACTGCAAACAGAAATACTTCAAGACTCCATCCATGCTCAAGATGCTACCTCCACATCCAAAAAGGCTCTTGAAGAGTGGAAGTCCTTCATCCAGTGAGTGCATCTGTTCACTTTCATCATTCATCAGTTTAGCTTTGTATGTTGTTTCAAGCATCAGAAACCATTGTTAAGATTCTTAAATACAGAGGTGGAAAAAAATACAGATACAGAGATAGAGATCAACTATTTTTCTGAAGGACTGGTTTGATGTTAGTATGATCATGCGGTTCAACTGAAGTCTTGGTGTGAGCGCGTATATAAAGAATTTACATAAAAGCTTAAAGGGATAGTTTGGATTTTTTTACATGATGTTCTATGACATTCACATCAGCAGTGTACAACAATATGCGTTCAAAGGAGTAATACATTTGCATCATAAAAAGTCACCTTGCTGTAGTATGCTGTTGATAGGGATGCCATACAACTTAATGTCAAAAAATCCAAACTCTCTCTTTGAAGTGGATTAGGTTTGAGTTGAAATCAAAGGCACACGATACATAAGTTAAAACAGCCATTTATTTCTGCCTGCCGCCTGTCTCGTGCTCCATGCGCCCCGGCTTGTATTTTGGGTCTTTAAGTTTTTGGCAGTACTTCTTTTGAGACAGTATGATTTTTTTTTTCCCAGACATTTTTGTTTTCAGGATGTTTATCATGCTGTATTTGTTTATATAAAGTCTGAAAAATGGTATTTTAAAGATTTATCTCCTTTTTACATATCTAGTAATACTTGTATTTCTGCTAACAAGCACATTAAAACAACTAGCAATTTTAAGAGCACACATTTCTTATGAATAAAGAACAATATTCCCATATCTACAATAAGATTAAGATATGCTTTTATTCGTCCCTCAGTGGGGAAATTTGCATTGCACAGCAGCAAGAGTACAGAGTCAGTTAAGCAGTACAAAATACACAATATAGAAAAATATTAAAAAAATATATAAACAACCCAAGTATTAACAAAATCAACAGTTTTTCCCCGAGTTATATACAATATAGTATGTAGATAATATGAAACAAGATGAGACATGGATAGCATATGGAAGAACATTTTGCTTAAATCTAGCATTATAAAAGTACATGTTATCTCAGTTTTTGATATTAATAAGAATATTTGGCTTAATCTGTTCTTGTAATAAGGACATTTTACTTAAACCTATTAATGTGATTTAAAAACAACTTGCTTAAAATTAGTCATGATTTCTCATTTTAGGACCTCTTATAATTTAAATTCACAAGAAAAAAATATAAATTTTAAGAATTCTAGCCAAGCAAATTTTGCTTGCCCCATTGGTAGATTTTTTTGCTTGAAATAATAAAAGTTGTCTATTTGAGTTTAGTTTAGCCTTGTTTCAAGTATGGCTGTTTTTTGCAGCGAACGAGCTGCCACACCAAACCAGGAGAAGGACCGGCAAAGCCAACCCCCGCCCCCCCATCCGACACGCCGGACCAGGCTACCCCTCGAGTGAGAACTGGATCCGGGCTGAACAGGCCTTACGCAGGGCCCGTTGTAACACGGACCACACCCAACCAGAAGAGACGCCGCGTCAGGGTTCCAGGCTCCCCAGCCAGGTGCAGGCGAGCGTGCCCTGCCACTACCATCGTAAGGGCGCGAGGCACCGTTGGCCATGGAAGGGCGTATACCCCCCCCCCCCGCACAGCCGAAACCTGTAACCTATGCTATCCCCAGACTGGAATTCCCCGGTCCACGCCATGGTGCGCCAAGTGCGATGCTGCTCGAGTATGATACGGCAATGGGCCAAAGGTTGGTTGCACCTTCCGTCTGACACTGCAGATGGGCTGCTTTATAGCAGGACGAAGGATGGAGGTCTCGGCATCCCTAGGTTGTCCACTCTCATTCCAGCTCTTCAGTGCTACCTTGCGTACCTCCTCCAGTCTGATGAGGAGTGCGTTAAAGAGGTTGCAAAACTTATGATCCTGGAAGGCAAAGTGATCAGCCTTTGGGAAAGGGCCAGTGGCACTAAGCACATGGGCGACAGTGGGGTGTCGAGCCTCGACATGAGCAGTGCCAGAAAAACATCAGCGCCACGGAAGTCTGGCGAACTCCTAGTACCTGACCTTGTTATGATTAAGGGATCTAGAGCCCTGATAGTGGACGTGACAATTGCTTATGAAATAAGCATGGAGCAGATGATTGAAAAGGGAGCGGCAAAAGAAAAATATACATGCCTCAAAGGGGTGATTACGAATCTAAATACCGGCGTGTCTGAGGTTAGGGTATCCAGGTTCCCCATTGGTGCACGGGGTAAGTGGCTGACAAGAAATGATCGAGTTTTGAGCAAGATATGCTCCTCGAGAATGGAAGTCAGGCTATCCGCAGGACCAGATCAAATACCTGGGGATCACTATCAGCGCCCTCCGTGGGGCAAGTCCCCCTGACATCAAGGCTTCATTAAATATCATGGCCAGGAACATTGACAAGGCGAAATTAAAACCTACGCAGCGCCTGCACATCCTTGTTTTCTATGCTATCCCTAAATTGATATACCCTGCTGTCCACGCCATGGCGACAAGCGGGGCGTTGCTTGAATGTGATCGAGAGGTGAGAAGATGGGTCAAGAGTTGGTTACACCCTCCCGTCTGACACGGCAGACGGATTGCAGGACCAGGGACGGTGGGCTCGGCGTCCCCAAGCTGTCCACACTTGTCCCAGCCCTCCAGTGCCGGAACCTGCCGTATCTCCTACAGTCAGAAGAGGAGTGCATCAGGGAGATCATTAAAATCATGATCCCAGAGGGTAAAGTGATCAAACTTTGGGAAAGGGCTGGCGGCATGAGTACAGGGGCAGTGAGGGGGTGTCGGGCCTTGATATGAGCAAGATCACGAGCAGCGCCAGAAGTACATCGGAGGCATGGAAGTGGTCCAGGTTATCGGTACAAGGTGTGGGTCACAGTACTTTCATCAACGACCCAATAAGCAATGAATGGCTCAGAGACCCGGCAAGGGTCCGTTTCTTTCAGTCCGATTACATTCTGGGACTGAAGCTCCGTACAGGCAACATCCAAACCCTGGTTTCCAGCTCCAGGGGGAGGACTCGAGACAACCAGGGTTGCCGACTCTGCCACTATCCCACAGAAACTGTCTTTCACATCATCAGCTGTTGCCCAAAATTCAAGGAAAAAAGGATGCAGAACCATAACAAGATCTGTGGCCTGCTGGCTGCAACTGGGAGGGCCAACGGTTGGAGGGTCACTCATGAACAGAGATTCCAGCTGGAGTCAGGAGTACTCCTTGCACCCGACCTTGTTTTGATAAAGGGATCTACGGCCCTGATAGTGGATGTGGCGATAGCATACGAAATCAGCATGAAGCAGATGAACAATAAAGGAGTTGCGAAAGAAAGAAAGTACCCTTGCCTCAAAAGAGTGATCAAGTCTCAAATCACTGAAGTGACTGACGTTAAGGTCTTTGGGTTTCCCATGGGCGCTCGAGGTAAGTGGCTGACAAGAAATGATCGAGTTTTGAGCAAGATATGCTCCTCGAGAATGGAAGTCAGGCACTTGGCGGGATTGTTTGCAAGGAGGGCCTTGCTAATGACTGTTGACCTGTACAGGATGTTCAGGAAGGCGGTCAGAGGCTTGCCGCCCTCTAGTGGATAGTCAAGCCTTTGCAATGGGACAACCATACCACGACCAAGACCCTGGTCCACCACACCAGTTTTTTCCATGACATGCAATATCCATCCGTTCACCCTTGGGCAGGCTTTAACCTTTGGCACTGCCTCCCCGTTGAGCACACATTTGAGGAGAGCCCCGTCAGTGGTCGATTCCGCAGCCAGTACGATGCTGCGTCTCCCCAGCCGGCTGTCGAGCCGATTGGCACCCAAAGTCCACCCTAGGGACCACCGGCTTGTCCAACATATATCTGGAATCCATCTTAACGCCGAACGAGTGCAGACTAAAGAAAGAAAACCAGCGTTCTATAGATCTTAGAGTAATTTTTTTTGAGTGAAATTCATTTATCACGGTTTGATTTTATTATGGTATTATTTCTGTATTTTACGTGTACTTCTAGTCTACATGGAGCGTCCGGTCGCCGCCTAGGAATTGTCTATCCGGGATAGCCAACAAGCTGCCCGGTTCAGAGGATAAAAGCGTTAGGGTTAGGAAAGAGGGTCTGAGCTTGTCCCCTGAATTTTTTTGTGATGTCGCCTTTGTCATTTTTATATAATAAACTGTATTTTTTTTAACATTCATAAAAACATTGTATGTGTCTTTTTTAATATGACAAGTGAAACAAAATAAGAGTCCTTAATTAAATAATGTGCCTGTTGCAACGTTTCGAATCTTGAGTCATCCTCAGGCTTGGGCACAGTAGAAGAAAGAAAAAAACTAGTTTTTGCAGTCTGCCAGCTGAGAGATGTTACTCCTTCCGTGGTCAGAGCAAAAGTGCTTTCTTTTCCTGTCAGATCCTTTTTTGGTCTTTGTCTTAACTAAACTAATACTGTTTTTACTTTGTAACTTTGTCTTTTCTTTTTTAAATGAAATTACTGCAGGGCGAACCAGGGCCTGAGAGGAGAGAAAGAGAGCACAAGTAGGAGGCAAGTGACAACTGAGGAGAAACCAGTGGGCGGCTCACCGGAGCAGTAATATGGTGTCACGGTACGGCGTGACAAGCCGGCCTGGAACCCAAACGCACAGACACTTTGAATGAACAAAAATGTTTATTAACAAAGGTAATCCACTTGGGTAAGGATAACAACAAAGGGTTAATGGTTAATTAAGTTAAGGGTTAATTTATTTCTTACTATCCCCTTTGCCTTAATCCTTAATATCAATATTTTATAACCTTCCTCTCGTAAATAATCTTTTCCATGAACTTAGAATGATAAAGTGCTGTATAAATATATTTATATATTTATTTATTGGTGTAATTAATTACTTATAGGCTCAAGGTTAGGGTTGGGGCTGGGGTTAGGAGTTGAAGCAAAAGCTCCTCCCCCTCTGACTGAGGAGGATGAGGGAAATGTGCGGTCCTTCCCCTGGGCCAGACCTCTTCCCCGGTCTCTGTAAGCAGGGACCCAACGAGTCCTCACCTTCCGGGTTTAAGGGTTGTCGAAGTTTAGTCAATCCAATGATTTAACATGGTATCCCTGTCAGTTTGGTCCAATGTACTAGGTCACCCTCTGTCTCAAAATGTATGTCTGGGAAGATCTCACAAAATCTTTTTGGTGAAAACTACAACTTTTGTCTTTCCCACTGAAAACCTAAATCCCCACTCACCAGCCCAGCCCTCTATTGCTTTTATTGCCTCCTGTATCTTTTCTGCCACAAAGTCAACATTTCAAAGTCACTCCATCTGCAAACAAGGAGACTCCATATGAGCCATCAACTCGACTAAAAATGTCATTGATCATAAGTGAAAAAAGGACTGGACTAACTATACTCCCTTGAGGTGTACCATTTTCCACTGTGAACCAAGAACTATGTTCCCTCCCAACTCTCACTGAGTTCTTCCTCTCTGTTAGGAAGTTCCTGAACCACTGACCCATCCTTCCTCTTATCCCCAGCCTCCAAAGTTTGATCAACCCCTTCTTCCACATCATATCATATGCTTTTTCTACATCCAAAGAGCTAAAAGCTATACAGCTAGAAGACTTTCCCTGTTCATTTGTGCTTTCCTTATCTCATCCTCTAAATATAATGCTAGATCTATGCTGCTCCTTCCCTTTCTGAATCCACTTTGATATGGTTTTAACAGCTCCTTTGTTTCTAAAAAATAATTCAACCTCTCATTCATCATTTTCTCCATTGTTTTACCCCCATTGGACGTTAGTGCTATAGGTCTGTAGCTACCAGTATCACTTGGGTCCTTGCCTGGTTTACAAATAGGAACTATAGTTGACTACTTCCACGCCGCTGGCAACTTTCCTCCTTCCTCAGTATTACTTCTTTTCCTTTAGTATTCAAGTATTTCATCATACTACGTATATGTAACCTGATCTTTCCCAGGAGTTGATTCTTTTGTTTTAGAAAGGGCGTATTTTAACTCAGTCATTGAAAACCACATATTGATTGTGTTATCTTCCCGTTGATTCTCGTTTAGCATGTCCATTCTGTTTTTATCCATAGTTATGCCCCTTTGTTTTACCTCTTGCTCACTTACATTTGCTGTACTGTGTACTTTAGCAAACGTCCTTGCTAATAATTCTACTTTCTGTGAATTCTCTGTTACATACACTGTAAACAATGACTGGTCATTTACGGGCAATTTCCAACAGTAATAGTATACTGTACTAATGGAATACGGTTTTTACTGTAGTTTGCAATGCATTGTGGGTTGTTCAACGTGAAGCAAGAGCGCACGTGCTGTCAACAGTATGCTACTGTTATAAATTACAGTAAACTAAAGTTTTTTCTCAAATTTTTGTGCGTGCCAAACTCGCAAGGGAAAGTTTGGGGACATGTTTGCTACCCATGAACACAAAGTCTTGCTTCGTCTGCATCCTTCCAATTGTGCATCTACAAATAATACGGTAAGTAAAAACTAACTTATCTTTATTTTTTACAGCAGAATGAATCAACGTGACTGAAATCAAACTGGCTAGCTAGCGAGTGCCTAATTTTCAGTACCACTCATCAGTGAGGCTAAGATTTGAATCATGTTAGCAACATTTTTACAGTTGATTTTTTTTTTAATTCCATGACATTTTCTTCCAGTTAATTTGACATACTGGTCACTCAGCAAGGCAGGGGAGAGAAAGAGCACGTCCAAAATATTTTTACATCGAGCCGCCAGAATTAAGGACTTATCTCGAACAAACTACACACTTGGTGGTTGATGGAAGAGTGAAATGAGTGACAGAGATGGCCGTGGTGGCTTTTATTTGACTTTCTGTCGACTTTTACATGAGGTGTAACGATTTGTATTATGATTAGAATGCATTACGTTACGTTACGTTAGTTGCTCTCCTGCGTGCCTCACCAACTGACATTGAAGATAAGAAAAGCAAATGGCCTTTTCTTTTCATTCTCAGGTACATCTACGCTCATTTTGAGTTGCTTCCAGACACCAATGTGCTTCGTAGCTTGGAACTCAGTATGGAGGAATGTGGAAGAGCCATCACAGAATACTTGAGAGTAAAAGTGACCAACAAAGATGTCCTCTGTAATAGCGGAGGTACAGAGATGGTACTTTACATTGTTCAGCTGCTCATGGCACACTTTGGAGAGAAGCTAACAGGGCTGCTCCTTCTTGCAGATGGAAGTTTATATTCTCTTTCTCGCCACGTGTTTAAATATTGAATGTCATATCTATTTTTACAGCAGGTCAACGTTATTCTCACCCGGTGCTTCTGTTTTTTGATTGTTTATTATTTTCCATAATATGGTTGTCTTTGTTCCTTCCAGGTGTCTGCCTCTGTAGCTGACATTGAAACAACCTTCACTCCTCCTGCAAGCCCTCGTCTGATACTGCTTGGTAAGCATTTCATTTTCATTGTTTCATATGTGACATTGGTCATTATTCTGAGACTATACATGTGTACATAAAGTAAATGATGTTGATGATGGATGATCACTATGGAGGGGCGTGTAATATCTGTAGGCATCACACCATCCTTTTTGACGGGACTGGCTGCTGTGTTTGCAGCCTACTACATATTCAACCTTCAATATCAAGAGGAGGCAGCTTGTACTCTGGAATGTATTCAGAGGTAAGAATCATTTCATTTCCTTGTCGTCATTATAGATTTTTGATTTGATTTCATTTGTGAAAACTGAAACCTGAATAGGCTGTACGGCGGCTGAGTGGTTCTCGGGCATCTCTGTGTGGAGTTTGCATGTTGCATGTTAGAATAGTTCCAAGATATAGTTTTCCTTTCAGTCTCTAATCATAGACTATTCTGATTTCAGTTGCTTCATTGGTATCAATCCAGAGAGAGGATGGAAGACCACCCGAGGAAAGCGTGTCTCCAAGAAGACTGGTATGATGGTCCAGAAGAAGTCTGCCAGAGTGAATACACATGTCTCCACACTACTGAAGAACCTCATGGACTTTGAATGGGACTCCATATAGGTCAGTGAGCTCTCTCTTGTCTCATGCTCTTAACTCCATATGTTGTTCTGACTGACATAGCCACATTTAACCATAAAAGACTTTGATATGATCAGCTTTATAAGCATGTCATGTTATTGGACATCTCTGACTTATTTGGATTCTTTTGTTTGCTGTTGTTTTAGAGCAGGGGTCGGGAACCTTTTTGGCTAAGAGAGCCATGAAGGCCAGATATTTTAAAATGTTGTAAAACATTTTACAAATGTATTGTAAAATGAATCTGTGAGAGCCATATACATTTTGAATGCAATAAAATGTGTGCATTTTTATGTAAGACCAACAGTTTTAGATATAATGGGCTCTAATTATGTAGACCAGGCACACTACCCCACGCCAATGGGGTGTGGCCAGCATACTTTCGTGAGCAGCGCAGTGTCTAATAATAAATCAAATACTTGCTGCCATTAATGCAACTTCTGCTGCTGCATAGTTTTGAACCGTATTCAGTACACGTATTTCATTCTTTTGGCCATCTTCACCAGAAGGCTTGGTTCTGCAGCTTTAGCTATTTGACTAAAGGAGGAAAGTTTACATTGACATGTTTTTTTGACATCTCAATGACTGAGGTAGACTACAGCATTACCCAGTAATAATCAAGTTTTGGTGTTTGACCTGGAAAATATCATCAGGAAAGATAGATATGGTTGGCCGTATTGCAGCAGAATATAGATGGACGAATTAAAATGCATAAGAAAGTTGTTGATTTTGAATATTATTTTCAACAGTCATTTCGGTGATGGTTTACTTTAAAATGTTAGCAAAAATACATTTTTATTGTGGTAAGAAATGCTTGAGAGCCAGATACAGTCATCAAAAGAGCCCTACCTGGCTCCCGAGCCATAGGTTCCCTACCTCTGTTTTGGAGCATCGACACTGCAAGCCATAGAGACCAACAACGGCCGGGAACGTGATGATCATCTCTCCCTGACTGAATAATCTTTGCTTTGAATCAGGGCCGTCCACACTTACTCAGACGAAGATAAACTTGAACCTACCTTGCAGAACTCTTTAGGAGGTAAAACACAAGCCTCACAGGACTTTATTGAGGTAAAGAACAAGCCTACCTCACCACTTTACCAAGAGCCTATGTCACAGAACTCTTTGAAGAGGTCTTGTTTTTCCCCAAATGCCATTGATGCATATTTAAGTTATATACGTTCTTACTGAGATGCTGTATATTTTTTTGGAAAAAAAATAATAATAGCGAAACAGACAGCTGTGTGTCGTATGGGGACAGAGAATGCCCGTCAATGATTTCTTGGAGAGCTAATTCTGCTTGGTAGGTTGCCCAAGAGTGATGAAAGCTGGCCTGATTGTGGCTCATGGTGTAGGTGGTCTCGAGCACATCAGACAGATGACATGCCGTGTGATGTGGTAACAAAAGGAACGAGCATGGGCTCCTTTTTCAGGAGGTCCTTGAAGCACTGGCAACTAAAAAACTCCTGTGGGTCGAGCACGGATGGGCAGTCCTAATTAGAGAACAACCTCACTTGTTCCAGAAGGCAGTGCAGGGGTTTTAAGAATTGAAGTTGCAGGTCCCCCATATGGTTGATGTATTCCAGAGCCCTGGCATGCATGGCCTTGTTGATTTCACGGTGGAGAAGGCCACAAGTTATAATAACCCCGCTCACTGGATGACAATCTGATGTGTGTGTGGGGTGAGTCAGTGTAGAGCAGTGTAGAGGGCCCCCCTGTCCCCAATTATGGAGACAATGTGGTCCAAGTCCTGGGCCTCGTTGCTCTTTTGTCCAAACTTGGACAAGGATAACAACAGTTTAGAGTAATCACTGATGTCAGCATCTTTAATGGCCTTGCTGAGAAGGCGTAGCACAAACTGTCGGTCCTGTTGTAGTAAGTTGAAGGCTGTTTTTCTGGATTGAAGCCCTTGACATACCCTTGATGTCCAAATCCCTGAGAGTGCTGATGAAGGCTTCACTTACTTTGTTGGCCTGGTCAGCAGCATGTTTGGGGGTGATAGTGGACTCAGAGAGGATGTGGCTGTATGCCTTAAAGTCCCTTGATACCACAGACACATTTAAAAAATATCCACCAGACGTCTGAGCAATACAGAAGTCAATTTGTTTGAACGCATCCCTGGTGGCCGAGCTGCAATCCCTCAGGTCAAGATGCTTCTTGAGCATGTGGTAGTGGTTCCTGGAGGGAGGGTGATTAAGGGGATGTGCACCATAATCCATTCCAGCCTGTCCAGCACCACCAATACACCACCCAAATCATAAATGTCTTGGAGGAGCCCCTCCTTCCAATGGTACCTGGAGGAAAACACAGAGAGTCTCACTTCTGAATCTTTCAGGAAGTCCTCTCTGTCTGCGTGGCTCTCATAGGACTCCACAAATGTCAGTGTATTGGACTGCCCCACTTCCACCAAGTCAGTCATTTTGAAAATGTTTCTATGCAGCAAGGTTGATGAGAGCAGGTTTTGAAATGGTTCCTGTTGAAAAGACGGAGCAGAAATGATTCTAAAAGAAGCTGCCAGTGGATGTATAGGCCTTATTCTAAGCATTGTCAAATAACAAGTGTTAGGGTTAAGTGTCATTGTTAAATAGGGTTAGGGTTGAAATCAACAATGTTAAATCTCCAGATGTAATCACACAAAATCTCGGAAGTCATCCACTGTTGAGACCAGCCTTTTGCTCTGGCCTGAGTTCTCTGCTTTTAAGGCCGCGCTGCTGCTTTGTTGAAAGGCTTTGTTTTGCTGAGTGTGTTCCTGCGTCAGTGAGATGCCAGGGGTGGAACGGGATTGAATGTTTTCATGAGCCCTGGTCCTGATCCTCTGTGTGTGTCGTAACATAATCAGCCATTTAGAGGTGTAAGCTTCAGAGGGGTTGGCTCTGGACTGATGCACCAAAGAGGCCATGTTAGCATGGAGCGCCATCTGTTGGACCAACAGTAGGGGGTTAGGGTTATGGTTACGGTTATGTATGGGGTTAAGGTTAGGCGTTGTAGCAGAGCTCCTCCCCCTAGGGTTAGGGATGGGTAGGGTTAGGGTTAAGGCCAGACTAGGGTTAGGGTTAGGGCCAGGCCCCGGTTAAGGTTAGGCCCAAGGGATAGGCCCATGTCTAAAGAACATCCCTGTCCCTCAATTCAACCCATTATGATGACTAGTTTTTAATTCCCCAATCCAATATTTTTGGGCCTTGTGTCTTTCAATATCCTGCCAGTTGTTTTATATTGTTATTATTTTAAATTGTTTTGGGTCATGAAATTTGAAATGATTGATAACTTTTTCAGTGGGAAGGACTTCCTCCTTCCCCCCTGCCCGTATGATTGAATATAATTTTGCTCCGTGGTCTAATAACGATTCCTTTGTTTCTCCCACGTACTGTATTCCATAATGGCTGCAGAAAATCATAAATATGCAATTTTCACTTGTTGGGTGGAACATCTTTTCTAATTTAAATACTTTTTGTAGCTAAGCTGACAATAAATTGGGTTCTAATAAAATATTGTGAAATATTCCCTTTGGGTAATGTTTTTTGTGATCTAAGTGTAGCATTTATCAGCAGGTCTTTAAGATTTTTATTTTCATAATATATAATGTAATAGGTCGATATTTATTCCAAATTTGTGTTGTTGGTTCCAAATAGGTACGGTAACTGACTTTTAATTGTCTTTGTATGAGCAAATTTTTCTTGGAATAATCTGTAATAATGGGAATGATTCTGGTACCCATTTTAGGCTTATATACCAAAAAGTTATTTAGGATTTCCCTTAAAAAGGATCTTGTAAATCCTCTTTTCCATAACGAGGAGAAAAGGGTCTTGGTGGCTTCTAGGAAATCTTCTATTCGAGTACAAATTCTATAAAATCATAATTAATTGGAATTTAACAATTCCCCTGAATGTATGTTGTGGGTGCTTTTGCATACAGCTCAACTTACAAAAGGTCAATTCCAGCTATAATTGTCAATATTTGGATCAGGCCTGTCTGTATAGTGGTTCATGTATTTGGCCACTAGATGATGCTGCGAGATAGTCTTTTTGAAACATAGTTAGGGTAAGGTTCATGTATTTGGCCACTAGATGGTGTTTTTGGAACAAATCGTTCAGTTGAAAAAACTCTTCTGCTTCACTGGAACAAAGGAAAACAAATGTCAGGGCACAACCTTTTAAGATGTCAAATGTTGCCAAAATGCTACATGCTGACTTGAAACAACTTTTCCCCATCCAAGCCAAGCTTATGATAAAATACAGGCAGCTTGTTTTCAACGTACTAAACAACATTTTCTGGAAATAGCATTGGTATACAAGCACATTTGAACCAAGATGTCATGATCTGTTGTTGCTCTTCTCTTTCAGTGTACCCTTCAGTGCACACCTGAACCCAATTAGCTTGGGATTACATAAGCTCCCTTGCTTCCACCTGCAAACCGCCAGATTGTCCGTCAAGCAACCTCAATGTTCCTTGTCAGCCTGGTGCACGTCCTCCGCTCTCGGCCCTCTCGGCCCTCTCGGCCACGTGCAGTGCCCTTTGTTGCCTTGCTCTCTGGCTTTTATCTGCATTAATAAAAAGTAAATAATAATAAATGGTTCTTCTTGAGTGCAGAAGATGGTGTTGCAGCAAAAGGCAACAAAGACAGACTCAGGAACAGAGAACATAGCTTGTGTCTGGTAATGAAAGTCTTTCCACCTTGTGGACGCCTCCTTGATTGATCCGTTTTCGGGAAGGGCATCTGCCCGAATATTGCCCGAATGTGATGATGTAATATAATAGCTCTTGAAATCTAATCCTAGTCATTTTCATCTGTTTTGTAGATTAAAATGTGGAAGTTACTGTTGCCAGGACCTAGATTTCACTTTATTACATTGCATGCTAACTTGCTAGCAAATAGCAAAACTAAAAACACATTTCAATTGAATTCATCCATCTATTTTCTGTACCGCCTATCCCAGCTGACTTGGAGCGAGAGGCGGGGTCGACCCTGGACTGGTGGCCAGCCAATCCCAGGGCACATATAGACAAACAACCACTCCCACCCACATTCATACCTATGGACAATTTGGAGTGGCCAATGAAGTGTAGCCAGTGGCTTAATTGCGCCAGCAGGGGGCGCTGTGGTTTGCCTGCAACACGTTTTGTCCCTTTGGCCCCTCTTGGTTGCCTTTCTCAATGAGTATCCCCGTTTGTTTGCTGTCTGAACTTCAGTTTTGTTTCCTGTATGTGAAGGTAGGCAGCATGGCGGTTTTCTCTTGAGTAATGGCTTTATTTAGGCCTCATATGATTGTTTTGTGTAAATCGTTTATTTGCTATCCTTTTATTATATTTTCGCAAAGTAATTTTTGTCTGTAATATCGAGTAGTTTATTCGATTATTAACCGAAGTTTTGTTTCCTGTATGTGAAGTGGGAATAAAGAGACTGTCAGCACCACAATCGCTCCCTGCTTCGTGGTCATCTCCGTTCGCCACACCTAATAAAAAAAATACACAACGCAGAGCCACGGAGGTGCAGCAGCCACGCCACCGAGCGGAAAGGGTTACATCTTTGGTGCCGTGACCCGGATTGTGGTGTCCCAAGACGGTTGACAAGGGAGTCCTCACTGCCCTTTCAATTAATTTGAACATTTGGTGACATATCCTTTTATTGTGGAAATAACACAATTAATGTTTCATTATCATATGTGACTATATGGTGTAACTGTGAACAGTAGAGAGTATTGGTTCTATTTGAAAGTACAAATTTTGAATTTTCGATAGTACTGTGACATAAGTTTACATTTACCAGCTGTTTACAAACGATCAAAGTTGAAGAAAAAAAAATACAGGAGGAGGAGTAGCAACATGTTTGCCCACACGCATGCACCATTAGAGCAGCAGAGCCATAATCCTGATGCAGCTAGCACGAGCGCTGGGAACCGGCCATTAGTCAGTCAGGGTAATAGCGCCATGTCCCCCGCCTATGCTGGCAGCAGGTCACAGCATGACCTGCAGAGACACCAGACCTTCACTCCAGCAGCCGACCAAAGACAATGGACACAACCCACCCCACCACCTCCAACCCTGTCACCTTATCAAGTAAGTCACCAAGTTGACCGCACACGTGGGCCCGCCATAGATGAGGGGGCACCCGTGCAGGTCAGCAGGCCCAGGATGAACCTCAACCAGGTATTCACACCAACCACAAAAGATACAGGGCTGTATCAGCGACAGGCCGATGGAGACACACTTACAACCAGTCCAACTCAAGGTCACCAGTACCCCATACATCCAGAAGCTGTTGCTATGGGACACTTCAACAGGGACCATATCACCATCCCCATCAACCCAGAGCAGACCTACAGACAAGTTGTCCAAGCACCACACACAGTGAGGAGTTTGAATAATTCTCAACCAGTTATGCGGCTGCCATTAAACTCAGAGAGTGCACCAGCTTACCACCTCCATCAGCCACAACCATGTACTCACTATCCTATAGACATCCGGGATGCAGAAGCCCCTGGCCAGCCATACCCCGTCACCTCAGGGCCACTCCATACCGTTGCGCCTGTGCCCCACAGCTCGACCCCAGGTCCAGGTCCCACACTGATTAGTAGTTCGCACCATGTGCACAACATACGTGATGCTCCCCTACGATACCCAACATTTGCTCCGCCCTCCGACGCATACACATGTTCATGCCCACCTCACCTGCCCTCAGAGAGGTATACTAGGCCCAACCCAACACCTCAACTGACTTCCTATGGTGGTTTTATGCAGACTCACCAGGTGAAAAATGTTCCAGTCTTCACAGGAAACACTGAAAGCAAAATGCTAATAGAGGACTGGGTCCGAGACATGCATTATCTCCTTGAGGCCCTAGAGCTGCCGATGCACCTTCGCTTTCCCACGATTGTCAGACATTTAGGGGGCGAAGCCAGGAAGCTTGTACTCAACCTCCCAGCCCATGAACAAACCCCTGAGAAAGCCTTCGAGGAATTGAGGGCAGAGTATGGTGACACACAAGGCTCTTTAGACCCGCTGGCCGACTTCTATGAGCGCAGCCAGAAGGCAGGCGAGACCGCTTGTTCCTTCGCAATTGCTTTAGAGGCAGTGTTGCGAACAGTGGAGGAAGGGCAAAGAGGTGGTGACCCTTTTCCTGACCGTGATAGTAAACTGGTGCGCCAGTTCCTGAGGGGGCTCCAAGATGCAGAGGTGTACTCAAGGATCGCACCAATGAAACCCAGGCTTCTCAGTTTCCGGGAACTGCAAGCGGAGTTGCGGAACCTGGCTAAAGAAAACCGGGCATTCCACACACCACTAAAGGCGAGAAAAGCCCACACACAGGTGCAGGTGGCAGTTGAAGGTGCAGGAGGGACGAAGCAAGACAAGATAAAGGCTAACTCTGCATTATCAGATTTGATGGACGCAGTTAATAAATTAGCTTTGAACCAGGAAGAGCAGATGGCCAAGTTGTCTCAACTTGAGTCAAGACTTGCCTCCTCGACCCCTGTGATCCCAGTTAGGACACGCACCCCTGCTAGGAACACTACACCGAGGCCAGGTGTCGTTTGCTACAGGTGTGGGAAGTCAGGGCATACAGCTAGGGTTTGTAGAGAAATTCTCCCTGACACAGACCAAGCAGTGTCTCTTCAAATCCACTCAACGGGCTCAGAAGAGAACACTCCCCACTCAGTGCGGTCTTTAAACGCCTAGGCCCCATGGTCGCTGGGGCAACCATGGGTGAACACCAAGACCCCCCACGACAGAGTGACAACAATGTTGTAGTGGACACACCCCTTGTGGGACCCAGAAATGAGGCAGAGGTAGAGGTCAATGGAGTTGAGTGTAGGGCCCTCTTTGACACAGGCTCTCAGGTCACAAGCATTACACACAAGTACTGGCGTACCCATCCTGTCCTTAAAAAATCCAAACTCAGACCCTCTAAAATTCCCATAGAGGGTGCAGCAGGTCAGAAGGTTTCACACTATGGTGTTCTGAATATAAAAGTTACGATGTTTGGAAAGGAGTTTAATAAGGTGCCAGCTTTTGTTGTTCCAGACTCGCAATACCGTTCCTCTGTCCCTCTGCTGATTGGAACTAATGTTCTTCGGGCGTCCAGAGACCACCTTCAAGCAGCCCATGGCGGCCAATTCCTCCAGTGGGTAAAGGAAAGCCACCCAGAATGGTACGCTGCTTTGTCGGAGGTGGAGAACACTCAACCTGAACAAAATCAGTGTGTGGTGGGTCCTGTTGTGTATGCTGGGCAAAGAATACGCGTTCCAGGTGGACATGAGCTAAATTTAAAGTGCAAGATCAAAGGGGGCCCAAAAAGAAAAACGTATACCGCCCTCCTGGAAACAGTTTCCGTCCCAAAGCTTCCTCAAGACCTTCTGGTGGCTAAAGTCCTTGCTAATGTCAGCAGAGGTTACGCTCCCATCCGAGTTATGAACCTATCCCAGCAGGCCATTGTGATAAAACCAAACACTCATCTGGCAGATGCTGTTCTGGTGGACAGGGTGGTGGAGTTTAGTGACAGCCAGGAGGATGACTCCGTCAAGGGGGGAGCCATAAGCCTTGAGCAGGTTGTGTCGGCTTGCGGGGTGGACCTAAGTGAAGCTGCCGTTGAAAGTGACCACCAGCGCACTCTTCTCAAAGACCTGATTGAGAGAAATAAAAGTGTATTTTCCCAGCACCCCCTGGACTATGGCCACACAAAAACAATGCAGCATGAGATCCCTTTGGTGGACTGTAAGCCATTTCGGCTCCCATATCGCAAAATTCCCGCCTCTCAGTGGCAGGATGTACGGAAGTTGTTGAATGATATGGAGTCGACAGGAGTTATTAGGCCGAGTAAGAGTCCGTATGCTTCGCCTGTGGTGATAGTGACCAAGAAGGATGGCACTCCAAGGCTCTGCATCGATTATAGGAAGCTTAACTCCTGCAGCACCAGGGATGCGTTCCCTTTGCCTCGTATAGAGGAAGCACTGGAGGCTCTTGGTCAAGCAAGGTATTTTTCGACACTCGACCTCACAGCAGGGTACTGGCAAGTAGAAGTGGCGGAACATGACAAACATAAAACAGCATTCAGTACCCCCATGGGCCTGTTTGAAGCCAATAGAATGCCATTTGGTCTGCAAAATGCACCCTCCACATTTCAGAGACTTATGACTTGCTGTTTTGGTGACTTGAACTTCACTCACCTCCTAATATATCTGGATGACTTGATAGTGTTTTCCAGTACATTTGAAGAGCACTTGGAGAGGTTGCAACTGGTGTTTGGTCGCCTGCAAGAACATGGCCTCAAGCTTAAGCCATCCAAATGCCAGCTCATTAGGAAGGAGGTGCAGTATTTGGGTCATGTGGTGTCAGCAGATGGAATCAGGACTGACCCAGAGAAGATCACCAAGGTCAAGCATTGGGAGAGGCCCACGAACCGTAAGGAAGTGCTGCAATTCCTTGGATTTGCTGGCTACTACCGGCGCTATGTGAAGGGGTACTCTGTCTTAGCCGCTCCATTGTACCGCCTTACAACAGGTGATCCAAGGAAGAAGAAGCTGGGTGAGCGGAAGAGCTCAGGGCCAGAGCCACTATTTTTATGGACGGTCGAGTGCGAGGAAGCTTTCCAGGCCTTGAAGGACAGTCTTACCACTGCCCCGGTACTTGGCTACCCTGACTACAATCTGCCATTCGTGCTCCAGACGGATGCTTCAGGAGGAGGACTTGGTGCTGTTTTGGCACAAGTTCAGAATGGTGAAGAGAAGGTCATTGCCTATGCTAGCAGGAGTTTGAATCCAGCGGAGACAAGGTACCCCGCTCATAAACTCGAATTCTTGGCACTCAAATGGGCTGTGACTGTAAAGTTCTATGACCATCTCTATGGGCGCAAGTTTTCTGTCCTCACTGATAACAATCCCCTGAAGTATGTGATGTCATCGGCAAAGCTGGATGCTACTGGGCAGAGGTGGGTGTCGGCACTGGCGGCATTTGACTTTGACGTCCAATACCGAAGAGGAAAGAACAATGCCAATGCTGATGCTCTTTCTCGGATGTCCAATCAGGAGGTAACTCAAGTCTTGCAAACCTGTCCTCAGCTTATACAAACTAGTGCTGGCTGGAGTGGTCCGGGGGTTGAGGAAACCAACATGCCTGACAAATCAGCAGCTTCTTTGTCAAAACCTGAATTGGACGTGCCAGATGAGGCATACTATGACGTGGGAACTGAAGCATTGCCACCAATGACAAAGCAGGAACTCAGACAAGGACAGAAGGAAGATCCTGTTGTTGGCCCGGTCCTGTTCCTCAAAAGCCGGAATAGGAAACCAAACAGCAAAGAGAGAGCGACTGGTGACAAGAAGAGGGACCTTCTTTTGAAGGAGTGGGGGAGGTTGGTGGTCAAAGATGGAATTCTGTATCGCACCATCAAAAAGTGTCGCAGGGGAATAGTGGAGCAGTTGGTGTTGCCAGAAAACCTGCAGGCGTCAGTCATGACTGCTCTACATGATGACTCTGGACATCTGGGATGTGACAGAACGCTCCAGATGATCAGAGAACGATTTTATTGGCCAGAAATGTTCAAGGAGGTCAAAACATGGTGTGAAACATGTGAAAGATGTTGTCTCAGGAAGACCCCAACAGCTGGACTAAGGGCCCCCTTGGTCAGTATCCACAGCAGCGCACCCATGGAGCTGGTGTGTGTGGACTTTCTGACCTTGGATAAAGCAAAAGGTGGTATTGAGAATGTCCTCGTTGTAACTGATCATTTCTCCCGTTACGCACAAGCATACCCAACCAAAGACCAAAAGGCAACAACTGTGGCTAGAGTGCTGTGGAAAAACTTCTTTTGTCGCTTTGGCTTCCCAACCAAGTTGCACGCGGACCAAGGGCGCAACTTTGAGAGTGCTGTTGTGAAGGAGCTTTGCAAGGTCATGGGGATCGCCAAAACTCACACGACCCCCTATCACCCTCAGGGGAACGGCACCACTGAAAGGTTCAACCGGACCCTCATGAACATGCTGGGAACATTGGAGCCTAGGCTGAAACATCACTGGCACGAGTATGTGGATGCGATGACTCACGCGTACAACTGTACACAACACGACTCGACGGGATACACACCCTACTACCTGATGTTTGGAAGGCACCCCAGACTTCCAATTGACTTGGTCTTTGGGCTCCCAACCACAGAAGGCTCTTGTGACTACAATGAGTATGTCCAAACATTGCATGACTGCTTGTCTCAGGCCTATGCTCAAGCCAGCCAGGCTTCCCGTAATGCCAAGGATCAACAAAAGGCACATTATGACAAGAAAGCTAAGTCCCACGTGTTTGAACCAGGCGACAGAGTTCTGGTGAAGGTGTGCCACGTTGAGGGTCGGCAGAAACTCGGGGACAGATGGCAGGCCCAGCCATATGTGGTGGTGAAAAAGCAACCCAATATGCCAGTCTATGTTGTTCGGTCCGAGAGTGGGGAAACGGAAAGAGTGGTCCACAGCAATCTCCTTACCCAGTGTATGTTCCTCCCGGTGGACCAAGGAGGTGGAGTGACGGCTGGAAGAGAGGATTCCAATGGAGCTGGAGACAGTGTGGAGGAGGTAGAAGAAGGACATGAGGAGGAAATGGATGTGGATGTGGAAGATGATACTATTGACTTGGAGGAACAGGTGGAGATGAGGAGGAATCCCCCAAGAAAAAGAGTTCCACCTAAAAGGCTGAGTCTTGAATCTCAGGTAGTGAGGTCAGATGACGACCAGCTGAGGATAGCGAGGGGTAAAAGACTGTGGCAGAGAGCCATAGCAAGAGGAGTAGTAGGAGGTCATTCACCTTAGTTGCACTTTTCGTATGTCAGGTTTTCCTTTATTTACGAGAACCGTGATAGACTGTTGTGAGGTTTTTGTACATTTTGTAATTTTTATACATATCTCTTTTTGTATTTTCCTCTCTGTGATGACAAGGGTGCCATCCGTTAAAGAAGGGGTGGATGTAGCCAGTGGCTTAATTGCGCCAGCAGGGGGCGCTGTGGTTTGCCTGCAACACGTTTTGTCCCTTTGGCCCCTCTTGGTTGCCTTTCTCAATGAGTATCCCCGTTTGTTTGCTGTCTGAACTTCAGTTTTGTTTCCTGTATGTGAAGGTAGGCAGCATGGCGGTTTTCTCTTGAGTAATGGCTTTATTTAGGCCTCATATGATTGTTTTGTGTAAATCGTTTATTTGCTATCCTTTTATTATATTTTCGCAAAGTAATTTTTGTCTGTAATATCGAGTAGTTTATTCGATTATTAACCGAAGTTTTGTTTCCTGTATGTGAAGTGGGAATAAAGAGACTGTCAGCACCACAATCGCTCCCTGCTTCGTGGTCATCTCCGTTCGCCACACCTAATAAAAAAAATACACAACGCAGAGCCACGGAGGTGCAGCAGCCACGCCACCGAGCGGAAAGGGTTACAGAAGCTCACATGTTTTTGGGATGAGGGAGGAAAGTGGAGTACCCGGAGAAAAGCACACGGGGAGAACAAAAAACATCGCCCAATCATCCCGTCTTCCGGCTTTAAGCTAACACCTCTGGTTGATATATTCACACACACCAACATAGTACTTGGGAAATGAAGGAAACTCACAGCCTCCCTGTACTTCGAGGCGAGTTCCTGGTGGGTGTCGAGTGGAGGGTGGGAGAGATCAATACACAAACCAAGATAGAATATGCCCAAAATTTATTCCTACTACAGACGTCCGGGCTTATCACAGTCCCTGTCGGCCTACCATTTAAGCGGGTCTTAGAACAGCGCGGCTGCAAAAAGCCCCTTCTCTCCCTGCCGGGCTCTTTTTACATATTTCAGATTGTGCAGATGCAGCATCGGCCGGCCAGTAAGAAGAAGGGCCCCCAAATCCTCCTGTAAGTGGATGCTGCTGGTGACCTCCTGATCTGTAAACAAACTGCAACAGATATCTCCCCCATCCCGTAACTCATGGGGGTGCGTGTCTGCTTTGCACAGACACTCTTTGTTCCATGTCTATGTGTAACTAAACCAGTAAAACGGGTTATAATAAAGCAATCAGTCTGATATAATGAATAATCACTTTCAAAGGTCACATGGCTTGGAAGCTATTGATAGTAGTTCATATTTTTAAAAAAAGCAAATTTTCAGCATCAAAAAGCAATAACTACACATCAAATGTATATTTCGTATAAGAAAAATCAAATGAGAGCAAAAGCAGATGTTTTACATATTGGACAGTGGAAATGGCCATTTAAAGGCAATACTGCAGACTGGCCTGTAGGTGGTGCTGTACCTTGCATGGGAGGATCAGATGGCGTAATCATGGCTCAACAACACAAGAGTGTCTGCCAGGCCTGGTTCTGACGTGTCTTTCTGAGGCAGGTGTGCTGACTCGGCAATGGGATCCTGGCGTGCTTTTATTTTGAAGACAGGACGTAACCGAAACACCGCACCAAATTAGTGTCTGGACTTCCATTTGGCAAACGCTGTATTCTCACTCGATGTGCTCGAAACACCCGCCCACCCAAGTTCTGTGATTGGCTGAAGACGCAATATTACTAAACCTTAGCCAATCCTCATTACTTATGTGGTTACCCCCCCCCCCCCCCCGTCACTGTAACACTCTCACTGCGCTGCAGATTAGTTATGAAGTCCTGATATATTTTCAGGCTGCTTCTGTGACGTAATAACGGCGTTATGCTGACAGTAAGAGTAATTAGCAGTTATTTCCATCCCTGCCTATAGTATGTTTATCGTATTTATTCATTGTAAAAGCGGTTACTATCGCGAGACCTTACGTCGTTCCCACGTGACGTACGAGGTATAAAAAAACGCGAGATTCGCATTAATTAGTTAGCTCGTTACTTCCGGGTTTGCTAGTGGCCATGGCGGGATCTTATTAAGCTTAATTATTTGGACCGCATGCCAGATTTTGGGAGATTCAGGCTTCCTCCTTGAAAATCCCTCACATTGAAAGACGAATTCTTGATCTTTTCAGTTTGTCAAAGGTAGATGAAGGCGTCCGCCTCCTCTGCAAGGTGCCCCACTCGACGGCCTGGAAAAAGAAGGCAGCTGGAGCTCGCAAGATCCCCGTGGCCTGGGTGAGTTCCTAAAGCGCAAGTCCCCTCGGAAGATGGAGCACTTCTGTTGTAAACGCTGTGGCTTTCCTAAAACAAAGGAGTACGGCTACAGTTGCTACAGGAATGAACATTCTTGCTCCAATTCTGAGGGGCGCTCGGTGGATGACTGGCTGGCAGAGAAAAGGAGCCAAGAAGGTCAAAGAAAGGTAAAAGAAGCACTTATTTCATGTGCTTCTTGAAATAAGCATTTTCATTTGTTCTGTATTGCTCCTGTGATTGACTTGTGCCCCCTCATCTCTTAATTAAAACTTGTCATCTACAGATGGAAGAAACGAAAAAAGGAAGCCACCTGAGACCTCTAAAACCCAGGTCGCTCACTCTCTAGTCACGATGGAGACACAACAGGAGCTGTAAGGTACAATAACAGTATGCTTGCTTGCCGAAAACCCAATATGACCGACCTCATCTTTTTCCATGTGTATTTTCCAACCCTGATGGCTTTTTTCTCCTTTTTTTATAGGTTTACAGGATCGATGCAAGTCATCAGACAACGTCACAGGACCGAGACGCCGATGGCCCATCTACATCCTCGAGAGTGCAAAGGCAGCGGCCAACCATCCAGAATGACGGCATATCGCCGTGCCAAAGCCATCAAGGCTGACAAACCGCTCATCAACAGCTCCAAAGACAGCCTGCAGTGCCCACCGGGTCACCCTTGCGAGGTGAGCGGGCATCCCAGGACTCGCAGCAGTGGCCACGCCCTTTATAAAGGCGGCCGTTGAAGGTTGAGGTTGAAGACTGGCTGCAGGAACAAATTGGTGTCAGCGGGCTGGATGTTCCCCGGACAACACAGTGGAGGGCCCACCAGAAAGGCGACATTCCGAAGAAGGCACGGAAAACGTACACGTGCCAGAAGTGCGGCCTTCCTACACAAAGTGTGTTTGGCCACAGCACTTTCACAACTTTCATAAAGTTAAATTTTTGCACCTTATATGACTGCAAATCTGTAGAACTTTGGCTGGCTGAATGCAGGGAGCAGGAGAGAAATCGGGCAGCAGTATCAGTGTGATACAAGACTGTATGGGATCATATGAGATAAGACTGTGACTCACGGACTAACCTGTGGAGGGCAGTAATACGCCTTGGAGCGTCGAAACTGCCAAGAAACAAAAGAAGAAGAAGACCGCGAGGCGGACTGGCAGAGAGCGGCGGGATCAAGGGACCAACTAACCGAAGGAGACAACATTAGTAGTCCGTGCTGCACTATTGGGTTAAATGTAAGTAATCGACATAAATCTCGTTTGAATGTTTGTTTCAGGCGGTTCAACGTGTTTTTAAACGTAAAAATGTAAATGTTAATGTAAAAATGGTAACGTTAGGTTAGCAGCAAGCTAACATGCAATGTTAGCTGTGTTGCACGGTGAATGTTATGTAGTTGTAAAAACTGGTGATGCCAAACATGCAGTGACTGCTCAAAATTAAAACTCTATCTGTGTTGAAGCTGTGTCAGTGTGTGGAAGCAGAAAGCTAACTCTAGCACCATGTGTTGTGTGAAGCTAAAAGTTATTCTCTGCAGCAGGAAGCTAACATTAGCACCACATGTTGTGTCTAACTAAAAGTGAAATTATCTGTTCATTTTTTTCCCAATATTTAATACTTTTTGTTGGCAAAATCAGGTTCAACTGTCAGGCTGTGTGTGTGTGTGTGTAAAATGTTGCAGATTGAATAGGTTAACAGTCTAACACATATAACATTGTTTTAAGCATTGTTGGTGTGTTTTGTTGTACTTTGATAGAGGTTTAAACTTCATAACTGGTGCCCTGTAAAATAATTTTTGTGTGTTTTCAGGTTGCTGCAACGAACATGACTTGGCACTGTAAGTTATGTTCAGCTTCTTCTTTTTTTTTTTTAACCACTAGAACAAATCTATTTAAACACTGTTGATTGCAGCACAGCCAGTTTTCAAAAATGAGCCCACTCCCATGCCTCCATGATGATTGCATGTGCACATTTCTGACATTTAGTGCACTGAGTACTCACCTGTCAAGATATCATACTCAAAAACAAAACAGCAGTGCAAGGGAAAATCAGGAACTTGTGACTTTTAAGTGTCCTTTATGCACATCTGAGCAACCATTTTCAGAGTCTGTACTCCTCAGTCACACAAGATCACACTTAAAAAAGCATGAGACAGTGGTATGCCCGTACAGAGGTTGTGACTATAGCACAAATGTATATTCATTTAACTCCCATAAAAGTAGAGTGCACCAAGGGAGTCTTGCATCAGACTTTTCTAGTGACATTGTCTTTGAGCATACTCAGAAATCCACATGCTACCAGCTCTAATGTCACTACTGATTCGGATGAAGAGCGTCCAGTTCAGAGCACACAAATGCAGGATGATGAGCCGTGTGGTACTTTGAAACTGAAAAATCAGCTCAAACTTAATGCGGCTTCTTTATTTCTAAACATGCAGGCTATCCTTCATGTGTCGAACACAGCTACACAAGAAATAGTTGACAACTTGAATCAGCGCTTCTCTTTATCTCAGCCCTTGATCAAGGATGCCATTAATGATATATTGCATAGACATGGTCACAATATTACAGATTCCACACTCAATGACATTGTCAGTGCCTTCATGGACTCTAATGTTGTATTTAGTGCTACTTGCAAAGGTGCAGAGTTGTCCTCTTACAAGCGAAGAAAGACATTTATAGAGCACAACTATCCATTGGTAATGCCAGTAGAGTACCATTTAGAAGCACCTGGTCATACCATCATGTATGTACCAATCATTCAATTGCTTCAGGAGCTGTTTAAAAACACAGATATTCTGAGCAAGATCAGAGAACCAAACGCTGAGCCTGGTTGTTATGTGTCATATCGTGATGGTTCTCATTTCCAGGAGAATGAAATTGCTCTCATTTATTAGCAAGATGATGCAGACGACAGACTATTGTGATGTCCAGCCCACCAATCAAAAAGCTCATGGAGCTCTGGCCTGCTCTTTGTATGCTGTCCGAGGTAATGTTGATCAACTCATTCATCTGTTTGCATCTGTATCAGACAGTACTGTATATCACATTGTGTGCAGTGCTATCCATGCATTCATCCTAGATTAAATAATCTCTTTCCTCTTTCTCTCTGATTTCTGTACTGTCCTATCCACAATGCAGGTGTATGCAGAATTTCAACACATTACTAACCAGAACCTTCCCAATACTTTCTATGCCGAGCTTGATCGTCACACTCCTTGTTTAATGGCGTTATTTCGGCAGAAAGCTTCCAGAACGGGCAAAACTGCAGACGTGTTGGCCAACATTTTGAAAGTCCATGATACACAGGTGATTATACATTTCACAGGTGAAGTCTTTGTGTAATGTTGAGAATTTAAAGCTTTCAATAAGTGTTTGAATTTCACAAATGCACCAGATAAGTCAGCACATTATGAGTGGAATTATGTGCAGATATTATTGTGGCAGCTAATATCATGCGTTGACTGGCATTGGGTTTGATTAGTAAACTTGTCACAGTATTTACACTATTTTAATCTTCTTAGGAGTCACAGGATGTCCACACAAGGCGGGTCACTATTCTCCATGTCCTTCCTGTTTATCTGCGTGAGGAAGTGTCTGGATTTTTCAGAACATGTGTGGTAAGTCCCAGTTAAGAAATATCAAGTCTATTGTGCTGTAAATTAACCTATTCATAATTTCATTTCATTTACTTATGTATAAGGAAAACGCACATTAATATTTCTGTAAATGGGCCAGTGTTCAACTGCAAACATTTGGCAAGGTGTTTAAACCTTAACCATCTTTCAAAATCTTTGAGACCCGTAAGGACTATTTTGTCCACTCAAAACAACTGCTATGAAAATGTAAGAAATATTTTTTCAGATTTTTTTTCACAGCTTTTTCAGTCAACCTCTGTTCTTTATAATATCGTTTGATTTTCATTTTATTTTTATTAAGCCAAGTTCACTACCACCCAGCCAAAATCTGTCATCCAATCTCTGACCTCCCCAGGCTTGCTGATGCCTTTCTGGTAATGTTTGGCCTGATTTATGCTCATCTCTCCTATCCGAAGGGACTGACCAACACATTTGAGTTCACACAGAAAATCCTGCTTGGTCTGGATAACTCTAAATCGTCACCAAAGCTACAGACTCTCAAAAATGACCTTATGTTACATGTGTAACTCTACACCTGAATAGGAGTTTTGGGTTCTGAGGGCTCACCGTGTTAGTCCTGTTAGAAGAATATGTCATGGTCCATGGTGACTATTCAACTGTTGATCTTCAAGTTGCTGCTCTACAGTTTTCAACTGGTGTTTAGCATAATGGCACAAAGTTGTTGATGTAATTTACATTTTATCGTTGTTTAACCCATATTCTAAGTGTTTACATTGACATTTTGTCTGTTACTGACTTTGAATGGGGCTGCACGGCAGTCGAGTGGTTAGCGCGCAGACCTCACGGCTAGGAGACCAGGGTTCAGTTCCACCTTCGGCCATCTCTGTGTGGAGTTTGCATGTTCTCCCCCTTTTCTCTGGGTACTTCGTTTTCCTCCCACATTCCAAAAACATGCTAGCTTCATTGGCAACTCCAAATTGTCCACAGGTATGAATGTGGGTGGGAATGGTTGTTTGTCTGTGCCCTGGGATTGGCCACCAGTCCAGGGTTGACCCCGCCTCTCGCCCCAAGTTAGCTGGGATAGGCGGGTAAAGAAAATAGATGAATAGATGAATTCAATTGAAATGTGTTTTGTTTTGCTATTTGCTAGCAAGTTAGCATGCAATGTAATAAAGTGAAATCTAGGTTCTGGCAACAGTAACTTCCACATTTTCATCTCCAAAACGGATGAAAATGACTAGGATTAGATTTCAATTCATTTAATTCAAGAGCTATTATATTACATCATCACATACGGGCAATATTAAATTTGCAGATGCCCTTCCCGAAAACGGATCACTCAAGGAGGCGCCCACAAGTCATTACCAGACTCAAGCTGTGTTCCTGAGTCTGTCTTTGTTGCCTTTTGCTGCAACACCATCTTCTGCACTCAAGAAGAACCATTTATTATTATTTACTTTTTATTAATGCAGATAAAAGCCAGAGAGCGAGGCAACAAAGGGCACTGCACGTGGTCGAGAGGGCCGAGAGCGGAGGACATGCACCAGGCTGACAAGGAACATTGAGGTTGCTTGACGGACAATCTGGCGGTTTGCAGGTGGAAGCAAGGGAGCTTATGTAATTCCAAGCTAATTGGGTTCAGGTGTGCACTGAAGGGTACACTGAAAGAGAAGAGCGACAACAGATCATGACATCTTGGTTCAAATGTGCTTGTATACCAATGCAATTTCCAGAAAAAAATGTTGTTTAGTACATTGAAAACAAGCTACCTGTATTTTATCATAAGCTTGTCTTGGATGGGGAAAAGTTGTTTCAAGTCAGCATGTAGCATTTTGGCAACATTTGACATCTTAAAAGGTTGTGCCCTGACATTTGTTTTCCTTTGTTCCAGTGAAACACAGAAGAGTTTTCTCAACTGAACGATTTGTTCCAAAAACACCATCTAGTGGCCAAATAGATGAACCTTACCCTATGTTTCAAAAAGACTATCTGGCAACACCATCTAGTGGCCAAATACATGAACCATTATACAGACAGGCCTGATCCAAGTATTGACAATTATAGCTGGAATTGACCTTTTGTGAGTTGAACTGTATGCAAAAGCCAGTGGGGGGGTTCATGATCTGTGTTGTTGCTGCCCACTGCCTCTTCTCTTCCAGTCCACCCTGATTGGCAGCAGGGGGCCTCCTCCTGAGGCCTTGCTCTGAGCCATACTCACCGCCAGATTGTCCCTCAAGTCACAGCCTGCTGCTCGTCCTCTGCTTGCTCGGCCTCGTGCATGTACTTTGTGACTCCTTTCTTTGTGGCTTTTTAACCCTTGCCTTGTGAGTACTAGCCCGTCAGTGTATGCCACGGAGTGCCACCTGCCTTGCTTTGCCCGCTGACCTTTTGTCAGCTGTGTTCTTTGTGCTTGAGCCTCGAGCCTCGTCTTTGCCTGTAAGCCTTTTTGCTACAGTGATTTTGCCTTTTCTATTTAGTCTAGGACAGTATATACTTAGTAGTGTTTTTCTTACTTTAACCTGTTGCTTTGTACTTTTCCCTGTGCGGGCACCTTCTGTTAAATCAAATGTTTTTCTTCCACTTCCTGCCTCCGCATCTTGGGTTCCGGACCAGCTCATCAGTTCCTTACAGAAATAGGCTATCAGCTGATCCAAGGTTTAAGACATCAAAATTCTCCTAACCAGAAGAAAAAATGTCTCGGGACTCAGTAAAGAGTAGCTCCATTGTTCTTGTGAATCACTTCAAAAATGGATTTGGGGATGCTGGATGCGAGTGTTTCCAGGAGCTATTGCTCCAAGTGGTGAAGATGGCTTCACCAAGGGCATCCACTAACTAACCCTATCCCTAACATTATTTACAGATCAAAGGGACGGCTATGGGGAAGAGATTCTCACCGTCCTACGCTAATATTTTCATGGCCAAGTGGGAGGACGAGGTCTTCGTTAAATGCCCCAGAAAAACACTCAAATATCTAAGACATCGGAACGATATTTGGGGAATTTGGACGGACGCGCAGGAAGAATTTAGGGAATTCTTGGAACAGGTAACATCTCTATATTTGATCTACTCAACCACTGACGTTTTCTTTTATAATCATTTCTGCTCAATCTTTGCAACAGGAACCATTTCAAAACCTGCTCTTATCAACCTTGCTGCATAGAAACATTTTAAAAATGACTGACCTGGTGGAAGTGGGGCAGTCCAATACAGTGACATTTGTGGAGTTCTATGAGAGTCACGCCGACAGAAAAGACTTCCTTAAAGATTCAGAAGTGAGACTACCTGCGTTTTCCTCCAAGGGTATGTCAAGGGCTTCAATCCAGGAAAACAGCCTGGCAAATCCTGCCAAGTTCAACTTACTGCAACAAGACCAACCGTTTGTGCTGCGCCTTCTCAGCAAGGCCATTAAAGCTGCTGACATCAGTGATTACTCCACACTGTCCAAGTTTGGACAAAAGAGCAACGAGGCCCAGGACTTGGCAGCATTGCTGAACATGGACCACATTGTCTCCATAATTGGGGACAGGGGGGCCCTCTACACTGCCCTAAGTGTAGGCGAGACAGCAAATTTCCACACCAATCTACATGGACAGGCACCGGATGTAAGTGGACAATTGCTCAATATGCTGTTCAAGGGTGAGGAGGACCGTGGGGCACTGAACTTTCTTCAGCTCGACACCGACTCACCCCACACACATCAGATTGTCATACAAACATCCAGTGAGCGGGGTTATTATAACTTGTGGCCTTCTCCACCATGAAATCAACAAGGCCATGCATGCCACGGCTCTGGAATACATCAACCATATGGTGGACCTGCAACTTCAATTCTTAAAACCCCTGCACTGCCTTCTGGAACAAGTGAGGTTGTTCTCTAATTAGGACTGCCCAGCTGTGCTCGACCCACAGGAGTTTCTTAGTTGCCAGTGCCTCAAGGACCTCCTGGAAAAAGGAGCCCATGCTCGTTCCTTTTGTTGCCACAGCAGACGGCATGACTCTTCAGCTTCATTTCCGCTGCTTACTCGTGTGCCATTGGAGTTGATGGACTCCCATCTCTGCAGTTTAAGAAGGAGAATAGGAGTGGTGATGCCCGAAAGGACCGCCGCCCCACGGCCCTGTGGTTGCTGCCTCCATTGCCCCAGCTTGGTTTTCCTCCAGTCTCTATACTTCAGGTCGGCACTCCCCACAAGCCAGCGGGGGTACTCAACCATAAGCAGAATCTGGAGTTACCCTTGCTAAGCACCCCGTTTCCCTTCCACATACACATTAAATGCCAAGCGGTTGTTCCTCTGGATACTTCCTCGTTTGCCAATGGAAGACACCGTTTCTTTGTAGGTCGATAAGGACATGGTAGACAATTCGGTTGGACTAGGTAGGTTGATAGGACACAGTTGGTAGGGAGAAATCAAGAGGGGAGCCAAGCCACACGACCGGCAACGAGCCGCCACACCAAACCAGGAGAAGGACCAGCAAGCCCGTCCACGATCCCACACGGCGCACACAGGTGCGCCCGCCTTGCCGTCACACCAGAAATCAACTCAGCCAAGGCCAAGGAAGGAGACGTTCCGGGGTCTTCACGGAAAGGGGATCCCATTGCATAGGCTTGACTATTCTCCAGAGGGTGGCAGGCCTCTGACCGCTTTCCTGAACATCCTGTACAAGTCGACAGTCATCAGCAAGGCCCTCCTTGCAAACAGTCTTGCCAAGCGTCTGACTTCCACTCTCGAGGAGCAGATTTTGCTCAAAACTCGATCGTTTCTTGCCAGCCACTTACCTCGAGCGCCCATGGGAAACCCAAAGACTTTAACGTCTGTCACTTCAGTGATTTGAGATTTGATGCCTCCTTTGAGACAAGTGTACTTTCTCTCTTTCTCAACTCCTTTATTGCACATCTGCCTCGTGCTGATTTCATATGCAATCGCCACGTCCACCATCAGGGCCGCAGATCCCTTAATGAAAACAAGATCGGGTGCAAGGAGTACTCCGGACTCCAGCTGGAATCTCTGTTCCTGGGTGACCCTCCAACCATTGGCCTTCCCAGTTGCAGCCAGCAGGCCACAGATCTTATTTTGGTTCTGCATCCTTTTTTCTTTAAATTTCAGGCAAAGGCTGATAACATGAATGACAGTTTCCGTGGGATAGCAGCAGAGTCGGCAACCACGGTTCTCTCGGGCCCTCCCTCTGGAGCTGGAAACGAGGGTTTGGACGTTGCCAGTTCGGAGTTTCAGACTAAGTATATAGTCTGACTGGAAGAAGTGTACTCTTGTTGGGTCTCTCAGCCACTCGTTACTTATGGGGTCGTTGATGAAAGTACTGTGGCCCACTCCTTGTGAAAACAACCCGCACCACTTCCATGCTTCTGAAGTGCTCCTGGCGCTACTCGTGATCTTGCTCATGTCGAGACCCGACCCCCCTTTGTCGCCCACATGCATGGTACCACTGGCCCTTTCCCAGAGCTTGATCACCTTGGCCTCTGGGATCATGGCCCTCGCAACCTCCCTGAAGCACTCTTCCTCCGACTGGAGGAGATACGCCAGGTTTCGACATTGGAGAGCCGGTTCAAGCGAGGACAGCTTGGGGACGCCGAGCCCGCCGTCCCTATTCCTACAATAGAGCAAACCGTCTGCCGTATCAGACGGGAGGTGCAACCAGTTCTTGACCCATCTCTTCACCTCACGATCACATTCGAGCAACGCCACGTTTGTTGCCATGGCGTGGACAGCGGGATATATTAGTTTCGGGATGGCATAAAAGACAAGGATGTGAAGGCGCTGCAAGGGTTTTAGTTTCGCCTCATTGATGTTCTTGGCCATGATGTTTATTGAAGCCTTGATGTCAGGGGGGCTTGCACCCCGAAGGGGGCTGATGGTAATCCCCAGGTATTTGATATGGTCCTGTGTGCCTTCCTCCTATCCGCCATGGGTCGTTGCCACACTCCAGTCTACCATCATGCCCCGGCTTCAGCCAGAACCCACAGCACTTGTCAACATTGACCCCAAGTCCCGTCATCTCCAGGAAAGTCTCAAGTATAATGAGGTTGCGCCAACCCAGGACCCACTGAGCAACACAAGGTCGTCAGCGAAAGCCAGGGAGGTCATGGACGCAGACCCCACGTGTATTCCCTCCCCCTGCGTCTCCAACATGTCCAACAGTGGATCGAGCGCAACATTGAAGAGCAGAGGGGAGAGTGGGTCCCCCTGCTTGACACCACTCTCAATCCTTATCCGGTTGGTCCAGCCAGCTTTCGTCTCCACTGACGACGTGCACCCCTTGTACAGATCTTGGATGAGCTCCAGCAGGAAAACATCAACACCCCTGCGGTGGAGGGCCTCGATGATGAGTTCATGGGCCACCGTGTCAAAGGCCTCAGCAAGGTCGATGAACACTACCGCAAAAGCCTTTCTTCTAGCCGCAGAACGGCGAATAATGCCACTCAAAAGCAACAGGTTCTCAGAACAGCCACGGGCTTGAATGAATCCTCTCTGCCTGGGATTGAGTGAGCAGACCTCTCGGACCCTGTTGTGTAATGCCGCCGAGAAAAGTCGTAGGAGCACCGACCCGATGGTGATGGGCCGCCAGTTCTTGATTTGCTCCAAAGCTTCGGGATCACAAGACTTGGGGATCAGGGTGGTTCTGCTACGTTTCATGCATCGGGGCACCCGCCCCAATAGCAGCATGATGTTAAATAGGGAAGATAGTTTCTCACCCGTCTTGTCCCACAATTTGATGTTGTTCACTGTGACCCCGTCGCAACCAGGCACACTCCCAGGCTTGATCTTTTTAAGAAGAGCACAGACCTCACCTGCCGAGATTGGAATAGATAACGGGGAGTTGTCCATGTTGGGGAGAACACCGAATCTCCCCAACCCCTTGAAATTTACAGAGGCTTCCCACACTCCTCTGTAATGCTCCTCCACTATTCTAGTGGGGATCGGACATGATGTTTTTTCTGTGCCTTCGAGGATTCTCTTGGCTAGTGCTCTTCAGTCGCGGACATACTCCGTCTGCGTTCTCGAATACTCAGCCCTCCGGCTGGCCCACTTCGGAGCTCGGGTGCGTCTGGTCATAAGAGTCTGTTTGGTCTTACTTCTATGCCCGCCCATCTGCCGAATGGCAGTCTTGATCAGCCCCGACCTTGTTGATAACTTGTCCAGATCTCCGTGTAAACTGGAAAAAGTACTCAACACATTCTTTTGGAGGAGAGCTTGTACGTTGTTCACAGGAGTGCCTGTAACAAATTCCTCCTTAAGCCATTCTTTTAATCGTTCATCTCCATCATTGTCGGGGCACGAACTCTTCCTGCGCTCAGCTTTAATCTTGTTCACAATCTGGGCTTTTGTAAACCTTGGCATCGCTCTTCCGACCGACTCGACCAGATCGGCTGGCCTGGACCATAACACCTCTCTTAGTTTCATGGTCTCCTCCTCGGACCATCTTGCTCTGACCCCCATGCCTTGTTCTGGGCCCTTCTGAGAAGCGAAGAAGATGCTGCGGTGCATGCTCCTCATGTGAAGGGACAGCCCAGCTGATGTTCCGAAACTTCGGGAACAGTGAGAACAGGCATGGTTGTCCTGTTTCGGTTTAAGTTGTCTGCGGCTCCCGCACTTGGGGGTGTGACAGGCAGCCGCGTGTACGGTAAAGAAGCACCCCGCGCATTTTCTACAGAAAATCTGGAGCCTTCTTGGTCTGTGCTTCTTCTGGAGGTGAAGCATAGCTCCCCTAGCTGTATCTAGCAACTCCTCGCAGAATCTGCACCTCTCTTTGTGCCAAGGAACCCTAATGCCCACGATCCTTAGCTATCATTCCGACCGGGTTTGATGGAAACACCACCCGCCCTAGATGTGACAGGGCGACCATTGAAACCTTGTATTTAGGGAAGAGCACCCTTCTATCCAGATTTCTTGATACCCTCCGCTGTGGGGTACCAGGTGGTTGTTCCTCATTCTGTTCCGGTGGTCGAATAAGGGCCCACACGTGTCTGAATCGGCGGGGGTTCCTCGGCTGAGGACTAGTAGCCCCTAGTATTCTCAGGCGACGGGCCCGGGGACTATGGCACGCTCCTGGTGAGTGATTGAGAAGCTCTTGCGGGTTGGCAGACCGGCGGGTATTGCACCCTGACCCGGCAGCCGAGGGTGGAGTGGTTACCGCCCTCATAGGGTGAACAAGCTGAAGACTACCAAACCAGCCTCAACAATTACCGCCCTGTTGCCCTCACCCCAGTAATCATGAAGTGTTTTGAGAGACTGGTACTCCGACACATCAAGGACTACCTATCCCACCACCACACTTGACCCCCACCAGTTCGCCTACCGGACAAACAGATCTACAGAGGGCGCCATCACAACAACTCTGCATGCTGTGTTGAGTCACCTGGAACAGCAGCAGGCCTATGCCAGAATGCTCTTTGTTGACTACAGTTCAGCCTTCAATACCATCATCCCGGACATTCTAAATGCAAAATTGGACACATTCAGCCCTAGAAAGTGAGGCTCGGCCCCCACCTCTCCACCACACGCACTCTAAGCATTGGCTCACCACAGGGCTGTGTCCTGAGCCCCCTGCTGTACTGTCTCTACACCTACAACTGCAGTCCGGCCCACAGGAACAAAATATGATCGTCCAATTCGCGGACGACACCACAGTGGTTGGGCTGATCTCAAACGGAGATGAGACAGCCTCCACAGAGGAGGTTCAGAGACTCACAACCTGGTGCTCTAAAAATAGCCTGTCCCTGAAACTGCTTCTCTGCCTTTCTATGGGTGCTGTGCAGTGGGTGCAGTGGATTGTCCCTGATTGACAGGAGCCTGCTCAGCGCCTGTTGTTCTGCCACTGTTGTTAAGCTGTCCAGCTCTGTGCCCACCACAGTGCCCGCCTTCCTCACCAGTTTATCCAGACGTGAGGCATCTCTCTTCTTGATGCTGCCTGCTCAGCACACCACCGCCGAGAAGAGGGCTCTCGCCACCACGGTCTGGTAAAACATGTCCAGCATTTTTGTGCAGATGTTGACGGATGCCAGCCTTCTGAGGAAGTACAGTTGACTCTGTCCTTTCCTGCACAGAGCCTCTGTATCGGCAGACCAGTCCAGTTTGTCGTCCAGCTCTGGGAGGGGCCTGGTCCTTCTGAAGTCCGCCACTATCTTCCTGGTCTTGATGGAATTGAGGTGTAGGTGGTTGGAGTCGCACCACGCAACACTCAAACACTCTTCCTATTGTGTAAACAAATGGATAGCTTCAGGAAGCGATTGGTAACGTTAGCAAACATCAATTCCCTCCAACGTGGCAAGCGAACATGTTGGCTGGCTAGCAATGTAGAAACCAAACTAGGTTGTTGAAATTACAAGAGACATGCACGATGTGTGATAGATACATATATACATATACATGTTGAGAATACGTTTGGACTACTGAATCTTATATCATTTCATGGTTTGTTCTTATGGACCCTCTGTGTGATGTTTCAGTTGGCTGAAAAGCATCTATGGATGATTTTGGCAGTTCCAAATTGACTGAGTGGCAGCTAGTGGGGCTGATTGACAGGTAAGTCATCTTCATGCCTTCATTTTATAGATATTGTTTTACAGTAGCTACTGTGCCTGCTATATGCTCTATACATAGGAAATGGCGGTGGGTCAGTCACTGTAGCTTGTACCAATACCCACATTTTTAACAGAGTGATCCATCTTGTGATTCCAATATATATTGCTGTTAAATCAGCCTGCGAGTCCAAAAGTTTGCTCAGCCCTGCTCTAGACAATGATGACAAACCCTCTATGGTACACATTATGATCCCAGTTGGTAAAAAATGTTTGGGGCGTGTTTTTGTGTTTTAAAATAGACCAAGTAAACATAACATTCCCAAGAGCCATCACCACCCTGAACTCGGACATACAACGTACCCGGTCATTAGCATAATGCAAATGTGCAATATTTCCATCACTGCCTCTGTTACTACCTCAATCATATTTATTTATTTAACAACCCAATACAATACACTCATATGTGACTTTACTCATCTGTATACACCAGTCATTATTTGCACTATGACCCATTGATCATTGCACTAAAATCTGCTCCTGCAAATGCTCCTGTGCAATACTATGTGTATATTTTGGATATCTTGTATATATCTTGTTAAATTGTCTTTTTACTATACTTTTTATATACATTTTTAAAACTTGACTACTGCACTGAAAAGAGAAGCTCTCCAATCTCGTTGTACATCTTGTATCATGACAATAAAGGCCATTCCATTCCATTCCATAATTGAGACATTTTCTTAGTATTTTGTTGCAATACGACAACACTGTACGGTAGTGGACAGTTTTATTTCAAATTGTAATATTGTATTTATATTATTTAAAAGTCATGTTCTCAACAATCCCCAAGTAGCCTGAACAGTTAAGAATGCATCTCATTTGAAAATAAAAAAACATTTAAAAAGCAATTTTTCTTTTTTTTAATAAATTTTTTTACCAACAGTCAAATGTGTATCCGTCCTGAAAAAATGACTTGATGATTCTACGTAGTTGTGGGTTACATTATGACATGAGCTCCCAAGTTGTGAATAATGAGGAACACACAAGCTCTGCAGAGATTGTGGTCTATATGAATGGTCACTTTAGTCATATTTTGTGTTCTGTCTTTCAGAAGAGGCGATTGATCAAGAAAGCTTCAGTTATCTGGACCTTCACTCCATCACCACCTTCATTCCCAGAATAGGCGAGAGGCTGAAATTCATCAGGAAATATCATGAATTTGTAAGTCTTGCGGTATTTACAATTCCAAATAACCTAGGAAAGACACTACATAGCAGAGTAGTTCAGTACAATAACATTTGAACCATATAACTAACTCCATTACCAGGGAAAGAAAACATTGGCTCATATTACTGGTAATGACACCCATAATTGTCCTACAGATGCCAGGGGAGAAGTCGCCCTGACGCTGCTGCCCATCCTGCTCCCTCCGCCTGTGTTTAAAAAGGGCAGGAAATTGGAAATTGGTCCGGGCTAGTATTCAGGAGTCCAAGAGAGCCTTCATGGATGTTAAGCCTGGAAGTAATTTACCTTTCAACAGGAATTAAAATGGGAATGAATTGTGAAATGACTCCAGTTGTTCTTTTACACCAGGGGTCTCAAACTCAATTTACCTGGGGGCCACTGGAGCTAGTGTCTGGGCAAGGCTGGGCCGCATCAGGTTTGCCCTCCCAAAAAATGCATTTATTAAAAACAGAAAAATATACAAACTTTTTCAGTGCTCTGGTTCAGATTTTCTATAATAAAAGCTCTGATAAAACATTCCACTGTTCTCAAATATCTTCATTTTTATTTTTCTGCACAGAATACGATGAAAAATAAATAAACAAATCAAGAATAAAGAAAATCAATCAGTAATAAATAAATATAATAATAATAAAACGGCAAATAATAAAAACTTAAGAAACCACATAGTTGGTGGGTAGACAAATGATCTTTTTCAGATTAAAATGAACAAAGCATTATTAGAGCCCTGTAGACATGACAAAACACGACTATAGTCACATTTATACTCTTTTTATTTACAACATATTGCGCAACTGCAGGGTCTTGAGACACATGCTAACTCGCAAACTAGAGAGCTAGCGACCGAAATGGTAGCCTTTATTATTATTATTATTTCCTTTAAACTTAAATAGCCAAAAACTTACCACTTCCACACGGATAGGGAGGATAACTATTAACAGTTATTTAACCTTTAACATGAACATTAATCAAACGTAATAATTTTTTCTGGGTACATGATACCATACAGCGTCCATATCAAACTTGCGCGGGCCGCACTAACATTAAACTTTCATATCAAGGCGGGCGCCTCAAACTAGTGTCACATTTGGCCCGCGGGCCGCGTGTTTGAGACCCCTGTTTGCTATAGTTGTAAAGCAGGACTCTTTTTACGAGGAGCAACTTGAAAAGATTGTATTTCTTGCTGGTCATGCAGTACAGAAGTGGAACTTTTGGAGACTGTTGCCTGTAATCATTGGAGACTTGGTACAAGATCCACAGGAGGAAGTGTGGCATTTAACAATGCAACCGAAAGACATAGTTGACCTGATTGGTGCTCGGAAAATGTCAAAGCCTCAGGTGGCTTACCTGGATGTTCTGATGAAAGAATGTTTCCATTGCCGGAAAACAACATGCGACCAAAGCATCATTATTTAACACACTATCCTGGATTGATTGTGAAATTTGGCCCACTGATCAGATTATGGATTATGTGCTTCAAAATCAAACACGGTTCCTTTCAAAGATGTGCAAGGCATCTAAAAAATGTCCCACTTTCACAAAGGCATCAGTTGTTTCAGGCCTATCTTTCAGCTGGGTCACTGAATCCTGCAACCAGTGAACAAGTCTACCTACTACACACAACCAAAAGAGATAAACCCAGGGGATAGCATTGACATACTCAAGAATGAGCGGCCATTTTTGTTGACTGTGTTGAGGAGACATGCCTGGCCAAAGATGTTGAAAGGGAAACACCCTGCATTATTATTATTATTATTGTATGCGCGAAGTCAACTGAAACCTGTATTGTATTGTATATTGTATTGTATATTGTATTGTATTGTATTGTACCAGTGCTTTAGTCATGTGGCCTACTTTATTTTGTCCCCTTTTCTATTGTCTTTTTCCTCAGGGTCCTCCTGCTTTGCTGCAAGGACATTCATGTTGAGTGTTGATCAGACAATCGTCAACGACCACGTCATGTCCTTCACATCAGCTCTCTGCATGATGTTTGCCAGTTATGACTGTCTTAACGTACACTACCCAGTGGGGCTACATTCTACCCTGGAGTTCCTTCAAAGGTACACTTTATTATTGTCGCAAATTACATTGTTAGGAGTCAGTTGCTTCTAGTATTCATGGATTGGGTTTTTTCTCTCTCCATTTTTAAAAATGAAGATGTTTCTTCTGTAGAAATCCCGAAAGAGGCACAAAAGCTGAGTGGAAGAAAAAGACCAAATGACTTTCAATCAATCCCAGAGTCCTCACTCTGATTGCAGACCTTGCAGACCGTGACTGGACGTCGCCATAAGTCACTTGGATGCCCTTCTTCACTTCATGTTTTGGGCCGATGTGTTCAAGTGTATGCCGAATACACTGCAGTTACTTTGTACATTTTTGCCAGTTTTATAGGTTAATTCTTGGGCATACTGAGTATGCTTAGTTTTTGTCAACACATACAACACTTCAATTTCCTGTGTTCCGACTCAACGATTATTTTTAAGAGAAAAGTTTTGGGTGTATTTTGATAGTTTTTTTTAGGGAAGTCTGTCAAAATCTCACGTTTCCTTTGATGGCGCCACTGAATATGGTATACATACATACATTGTTCTATACTCACCGGGGTCGCGGGCATGCTCGGTACACCCTGGACTGGTCGCCAGCCAATCACAGGGCAAATATAGACAAACAACCATTAACACCATACTCATATTCATACCTATGGACAATTTGGAGTCGCCAATTGTAATGTGGGAGGAAACCGGAGTACCCGGAGAAAATTCACGCACGGGGAGAACATGCAAACTCCACACAGAGATGCCCAAGCAGGGAATTGAACCCTGGTCTTCCCCATCACCTAGTAATATGCGTTGCTAGATTTTCTACATATGTTGTTTGTCCTCCCAAAACTGAAACTTTGTTTTGCCCTATTAGGTTATGGATCTTGGTGCTCTCACTTGTTACTGCTGGAAGAGTAAGGGAGAGTAATGGAGTAAGTCATTCCACAAAACTATTATCCATTTTGTACTTTGATGAAAGGAGGTATCAACTGTATCCAGAGATGTCTGTTGTAGCTTAACACTAACATCCATGTTTTGTTTCTTTCTTTCGGCTTTTTCCCTGATTACGGGGTCGTCACAATGTGAATGAACTCATTTCTTATTGTGATTTTTATTCATGTAGTTTCCCCCCCTTCTCAGCTCCCTGATGCTGGTACACTGTCCTGGGATCCTGATTCTTTGTGGCCATTCCACTGAGGCTAAGTGATATACATTATCACAGCATTATTGGCTTGTAAGGAGAATACTAGTATTGCTATACACCAGGGGTCTCAAACTCAACACTGGAGCTCGGGTCTGGGTGAGACTGGGCCGCATCAGGTTTTCCAAAACAAAAAAACAAAAAAAACGCATTTATTAAAAAAAAAAACAATTTAAACTTTGCTTGGGTTCCAATTTTCTACAAGAAAAGCTCTGATAAAACATTCCACTGTTCTCAAATATCTTAATTTTTATTTTTCTACACAAAATAAGATGAAAAATAAATAAACAAATCAAGAATAACGAAAATCAATCAATCAGTAAAAAATAAATACATATAATAATAATAATAAAACGGCAAATAATAAAAACTTAAGAAACCACATATAGTTGGTGGGTAGACAAATTATTTTTTCAGATTAAAATGAAAAAAACATTATTAGAGCCCTGTAGACATGACAAAACACGACTATAGTCACATTTATACTCTTTTTATTTACAACATATTGCGCAACTGCAGGGTCTTGAGACACATGCTAACTCGCAAACTAGAGAGCTAGCAACCTAAACGGTAGCCTTCAGGTTATTTTCTTTAAACTTAAATAGCCAAAAACTTACCACTTCCACACGGACAGGGAGGATAACTATTAACAGTTATTTAACCTTTAACGTGAACATTAATCAAACGTAATATTTTTTTCTGGGTACATGATACCATACAGCATCCATATCAAACTTGCGCAGGCCACACTAACATTAAACTTTCATATCAAGGCTGGGGCCTCAAACTAGTGTCCTGCGGGCCACATTTGGCCCGCGGGCCGTGTGTTTGAGACCCCTGCTATACACTATTCACAAAAAGTTCTGGTTATAAAGGCAGTATAGCATTTGTTAGTGCACTTAATTTCTTCTTTCTTTCTTTCTTAATTTATTTCAGACATGCATACTATGTTACATTATTCTTTCTCACATATACACTTACAATATCTATTTATATATATATATATATATATATACATATGTATATATACATACACATATACATACACACATATATACATACATATACATACACACATATCTACATACATATATATATACATATATACACATACACATACATGCATACACACAACACCTCATTACTACACATGTCTGAAAAGGAGCAGGAAGAAGCAAAGCGTATTAAATCCTACCCCTTCTCCACGCCATAGCAGTTACCAATTCAATAAGTTTTTTGTTTTTTTTTCACACATATAATCACAGAATCTTACATAAGACAAACAACAAAAGAAGAGTGGGAACATCGGACACCCCAGCAAAACCCCAGAACATTGCTGAAGCACACCACCAACCCCGCCAGTCAACCCACCTGGCCCCGACCCCCCTAGCCCCTGAGTGCACCCACCGAGTGCCCAGCACCCCAGCAGTCCCCGCACACCCCGCTGCCCTCCAATAAGAAGCCATTTTGGCTGGACCCACAATTATGTGTGATCCCTGGGCGGGCCTACATTTGGATGGATTGTTTGTTCTGTTATCCAACAGACCTCTTCCTCGTGCCACAGACATGTTACCAACATGTGGTCAATGTGACACCCGATGTCCAACCATCATTTACCTCATTATTGTGAGGCCACACGGAATGCTCCCATAAGAAGCACCCACCAAGCCCGGGCGCCCCAAGCGCCATCTGCGGCCATTGAGGCCCAGCCAGAGAGCAGCAAGCCACGCAAGTGTGCTGAAGCACCCGAGACCCAGACTCACACCCCAGTAGCCAGGGAAGGCCAGACAAGGCAGGGTCCACTTTACGAGGCCACAGCACACTCCCGCCCTTCCCAGAGCTTCACCTAGATGCCCGACATCACCCCCCCCCCCCCTCATGTTGTCTGCCTATAAATGATGTTACCATGATGTAAACATAACAACTGGAATGGTTGCAACTTGGCTCACAGCAACTGTTATGTAGTCTTTACAATACCGTATACAACTTGCTTTCTGGTACCCACGATTCCCTTTCATATTTACTCATAAGATTGTTTATAAATAGTTGTTTAAATCTATTTAGCGTATCACAAGTTTTCATCTTTAAATCTAAATAATTCCATATATATACTCCTTTGATTGACATACATCTCTGCTTTACATTTGTTCGTACTTTCCCTTTTGCATACACACTCATTCCTTGTAGATCATATTGACTAGTACGAATCTGAAACATCCCCTGGACAACATTTGGGAGCATGTTTTTATTTACCTTAAACATCATTTGCGCTGTTTTGAAATCAATTAGGTCATAAAATTTTACAATTTGCGAATGTAAAAAGAATTTACTTGTTGGTGCTTGGTAAGCAGCTTGATTGATTATCCTTATTACTCTCTTTTGCATCATGTAAATTGGTTGTGCGATGGTTTTGTAGGTGTGTCCCCAGATTTCAATGCCATAAACAATATATGGCTCTATAAAAGTTCGATATAGTAATTGTAGAGAATGTTTATTGAGGATATACTGTCACGGTACGGCATGTCTGTGTTGCGGTGCGACCCCAGGATGCAGAGAGCAGGACCAATAGCAGGTAAATAATATTTATTTTAGCTATAATAGCGGCAGCAGAAAAAGGCAACTCAGGTAGCAGTAGGACAAACTAACAATGATCCAACACAGGGAGACGCACACACCTGAACTAAATAGACCAATACAAATTAGGGACAGGTGTGGGTGATTGGGACAACGAAGGAAGACAGGGCACAGACAGGAAGTTCAATACAAAATAAGAGTGTTCAAAAGGGAAACCAAAGCCCAGACAGGGAACATAGACAAACTGTCACGCACGAACCCACACAGGGCGTGACATATACTTTAGTTTATGTAGTATTGCGATTACTTTTGATATTTTGTTTTTTATATGATTTATATGTGATTTCCAGCTTAGTTTGTCATCTACAATAATTCCTAAAAATTTGCTTTCCTTTACTCGTTCAATTTCAGTATTCTCTATTTTAATTTGAGTTTGTTTTATTTTTTTATGGTTTCCAAATATAATAGATTTGGTTTTATGTAGGTTTAATGATAATTTCACCTTTAACGAGCCATCTTTTTATGGTTCCAAGCTCCCTCTGCACTGTAACCAGGAGATGTTTCAGATCCCCACCAGTACATAATACATTTGTGTCATCGGCAAACAAAACAAAATGTAACAGCTTAGACACTTTACAGATGTCATTCATATATATCATAAATAATTTAGGACCCAGCACAGAACCTTGTGGTACCCCGCATGTCACATTAAGTAGACCAGATTTATTATCATTTAGTTGCACATATTGTTGTCTATTATTTAAATAATCTTGTAACCACCTTTGTGCTATACCTCTGATCCCATATCTTTCCAGCTTCTTTATTAATAAGTTGTGGTCAATAGTATCAAATGCTTTTTGTAAGTCCATAAAAATACCTATTGCATATTCCTTATTATCTATTGCTGTCGCTATTTTTTCTGTAAGTTCCATGACTGCTAATGTCGTAGATCACTTTGATCTGAACCCATATTGATGTTCAGTTAGTACTTTTTGTGTTTCTATAAAGTGATCAAGTCTATGGTTAAAAAGCTTTTCTAAAATTTTGGAGAATTGTGGAAGTATAGAGATGGGTCTATAATTAGCGAATATATGTTTATTTCCGGTTTTATATATTGGAATGACTTTTGCTATTTTCATTTGATTAGGAAATATGCCTGTTTGAAATGACTGGTTGCAGATATGGGTCAGAGGTGTAGCTATACAATCTACAACTTCTTGTATTAATTGCATATCAATGCCAGTATAGTCAAGTGATTTTTTGTTTTTACATGTATTTACCACATCCAGTTCATCCAGTTCTCTTTCAGTTATTTTCTTGAGGAAGATGGTATTTGGATTTACATTAATAATATTCTCATCTACATCTTGAGTTGCTGTTGGGTGTACAATTTCTTTTGACAAGTCATGGCCCATATTCACAAAATAGTTGTTAAAGCCATTTGTAATTTCATTAGCTTTGGTTATATGTGGCTGATTCTCTTTAGTAAAGTAAGTAGGATAATATAATTTAGTAACTCTTTTTTTAATGATATTATTAAGCACTTTCCATAAACTCTGTGTGTCATTTTTGTGCTCTTCTAATTGTCTATGATAGTAATCCTTCTTATTGGTTCTGCTAATTAATTTATTTTTATATTTTTTATATTTATTCTCAGCTTCCTTTGTTCTTGACTGCAGAAACTGTTTGTAAAGTAGGTTTTTCTTTTTACACGCATTTTCCAAACCCCTTGTCATCCAAGGCTTTTCACATTGTATTTTCTTCTTTTTTGTTGTAATGGGACAATGTTTATCATATAATTTGGTAAAAGTTGCCAGAAATTCTTCGTATGCTTTATTAGGGTCATTGTTTCAGTAAATACCTGTCCATCTTTGCTCTCTTAAGTCCTTCTTAAGTGCTTCTATGGATTCAGTTGTTCTATATCTTATTTTGTAGGTATCAGAGTTTGCCTGTGTTTGGGTGTCATATGAACATTGTACTGTTATGAATACAGGTAAATGGTCACTGATGTCATTAAGAAGAAGTCCACTTACTATTTTTTTCTCCATTGCATTGGTAAATATATTATCTATTAGTGTTGCAGTGTCTGTTGTTATTCTACTAGGTTTTAATATGGTAGGAAATAAATTGACACTGTACAGTGATTCAATATAGCTTTTTGTCTTATTGTGTTTATGTGGGTTTAATAGATCTATGTTAAAGTCACCACAGACAATTACCATTTTTCTATCATTCATCTTATGATACATTTCAATAAGTTTATCATTAAATAAATCTATACAAGATCCCGGTGTTCTGTAGATGCAACTTATTATTATATTACTGGTTTCCCCCATATCTATTTCTATTGTGACACATTCCATGATGTTTTCTATTTGCACTGACATATGCTCAATTTTTTTATACTTTAAATCACTGCTCACAAATAGGGCAACTCCTCCTCCCTTCTTATTGCTCCGATTTGCGGTAAATAATTCATACCCATCTAAACTAACATCAGCTTCTTTCTCACTGTCCAACCAAGTCTCTGATATTGCAATCACGTTAAAGGTAGGAATTTGTTTTAAATAGTCCCTGATTTTGGTGAAGTTTCTACTCAAACTTCTGCTGTTGAAGTGTATGACTGAAAAGGTTCCATCCATTCATTTTTTTTTTCTGTAAATGTCTCATCTGTGTCGTAGTCACAGCTCCAGTTAATTGTGTTATAATGATGATTTTCTGAATCAATACTATTGTCTATATCATACATCTTGTGTTCAGTGTATGCAAAAGTTTCCAAATTCAGCTGTTCAAAATGATGATGTTCATTGCTCACGCTGTCTGCCACGGTCTCAATCAGTCCATCATCGTCTAAATCACTGAAGGGAAGTCTATATTCATTGTTCAGTTCCATTATTGGCATCATAGTGTATCATATAAGCACAGTTATAATTTGTGATAAATGCACTATTATTCATACCCTCATTTACATCATATATTTCACTCATAATATCAATATCTATATTTATATATGCATCCATGTTGTAATATATGCCCATTTTCTATATACCACCACAACATATCGTCCGTAGCCTGTCTTTCAATCAATTATAACAACAATTGTTCATTTCCTTCTTCTAAATTGTTCAAGGTCTTTCAAGTCTCTTATCATCCTCGGCTGTGACCCTTCTTGTTCTCTTATCCATATGTTGCCATTTCTGGTCCATGTTGCGAAAATGCAATGTCCCCATTTTTCTTTGTCAAGTGCTCATTTAAGTATACATTTGTACCTTTAAGTTTCTTTGCTTGCATTAACAGATCATTCCTATGCTTTCTACTGATAAATCTTATGATGATAGCCGGTTTTTCCTTCTCTGTCTTTCTGGGTAATACATGACAGATAGATATATCAGCACTTTGAATGCTTATGTTCTTACTGTGCAGAAATCCCACTACTTGTTGCTCCAGTGTCAGTATTTCTTCCCGTGGTGCATCTTCTGTTGTCTCCAAGTTAGCTGTAGCTCGTGCGTAAGTTCGGTGTCGTGTTTCCAGACCTGTTAGTACCAAGTTGTCTCTTTTCGTGTATTGTTCCAATTCGTCCACCCTCTGCTCCAGCACAATAATCCTTCGTCTTTTTCCATTAGCATAGCCTTCAAGGTTTTTACTTCCTCCACCAGTCCAATTAGTCGTTCCTGTTGTGATGTTAGCTTCGCAAGCTCACCAGACATAAAATTCAATGTTTTTTTAATCTCTTCCATGTCGTCAGCTGTTGCCGTGTCCTTATCTTTGTCCCGTGTATTGCTTCTTCCACTAGGTATTCTCGTTTCACTAGTCAGTGATTTGAGGGAGGGGGGGGGGGGGGGGGGGTAAATAATAATAATAGTCCGTGTAATGTCCGTAGCGGTGTCTTACGGGTTTGCGTAAAGCTTGCGTAAAGTTTGCTTAACGCTTTCAAAAGTATCAACAAGACGAAAACACGTTCTTCAAATCGTTGCCAATCATTAACTGTAGATAACTAGTAATTGTATTTGTATAGTTGACTCTGTGTGTTGCAAAGGTCCTGCGCGTCCTGGGTTGGTCTCAGCGAGGTCAGGCTCCAGGTCTCTCCCTAATTTGACCTTCTCTAAAACCTTTGAATGAACAAGTCAAACTGTTGAACATTTCTGTACTTTTTGCCTTGTTAGAGAACAGTAAGATCTGCAAAAAGAACTGAAATGCTGAACAGAAAAGCCCAAATTATTGAATGAACCTGTAAAGGTCATGCTGCATTTTAGCTTCATCTTGAAATTTCATCTGGAATCCCAACATCTTTGTCTTTTTCAAGTGCAAATGCTCAAGATTTTAGATACGCAAAACTGTCCATCCACAATCTATATTTCTAAATTAAAATGTTATTTCTAAAATAAAACTGTGTGATTTATTGAGAAAATGACTTCTTCAGTATTTTTGAGAAAAACTTGTACAGAATTACAGTAATTTCAACAGGAATACAGGAAGAGATTGTCTTATCCTAAAGTATTTTCATGTTAAAGAACTGGTAAAATACGCTTTATTGCCGTGTTAAAAAAGATTTTAAAGAGTACGAGTAAAGAAGATTTTTTACAGTTACATTTCGAAACAAACATCAGTCTTTTTCGTAAAATAAACGCTAACAAAAATGTATTACTGTAAATGAAAATGCATGAACAACATTATTTTTACGGTCAAATTCTGGCAACCCAGCTGCCACTTTTTTACCGTTTCATTAATTCTGACTTCCCCTTGGCATCTACATCATCAAAGTGGAGGGAGGTGATGCCACCACTCCTCCAGCTGATGTTGGAATAGGGATGGAGGGTATTGAAGTTGGACATCACCTCTGCATGTGTACTCTTAATGGGTGTAATATATGCACTGAACCTCAGTTATCCTAAGGAACTGAAGACCTTCTTGGAAGCATTTCAAAAGCTCTTCCTTCAGCTGGATGCTGGCAGACTCTCAACCAAGGAACACAAACTGTATGAATAAAGCAAACATGATGAAACAGCATCCAATCAGGGATGTTTTGTTGGATCTTTCATTTGTTTACGCTGCATCAAGGTGCTTTAGAATTCTTCATGTTGGCTAATAATGTTGCAACACAAGTTGACATGTTTGCTAATACATATTATTACATTTCAGGGTATTCCCTCCACAATATTCAAATGAAAGTTGACAGCAGCACGCATTGTTATGGTTAGATTATGATGCTGTTACAAAAAAAAATGGAGAACTGCAAGCCTGTTGTATTGTTGGACTGCATAAAAGCAGTTTACAACTGTTGGTGTTGAACCATGCTGCACCGTAATGTCTGTTAAGGCTTTTATTATGGACAAACAAACTAAATGTTACATGAATATCGATGAATAAAGGAAATAACAAATATATGTCAGGTGTACCCAATTCATTTGTGTGGAACCTGTTGACAAACTACAATTAGGTCACACTAATTAGTATAAAATACATTGGATGAAAACCTTTTTTAATACATTGAACTAAAATGTATTATTTTACTTCAAGGAATAAAATATATGTTTCAAGGACAAATGCAAAGTATGCAGGCTGGGTCAATTCACATTGTGGCTGTGACTGGAAAATGATTTTTTGAATCCCCTATCAACAATACATCCGGCATACGTTAAAGATACGTATCATTTTATACAATTAGTTAAGAAAATAAAGTTCCTGTGAATGAACCCTAACCTTTGACCCTTGACCCCTAACCAAAACCCGAACCGTCTCGTTAGAGAAGCTGCAGGAACTTGACAACGGGGTGTGAAATTAGTAAAATAGTGACACTAGAAATAGACAAAATGAAATATTTATAAGGGGTCGATGTCCAAGGAAAAAACAGCCTTAGGATATGTGTGTCAACATTTGGCAACAGGCGTTCACATGTTTAGCTAGCATGGTCAACCCATCGCCGGCTCCGCAGATGAGCCCAAATCGTCGGTCGTCCAGCCGAGGATCGCCGTATACAAAGGCCCCACGGGTGGACACAAGACCAACCCCATCAGTGTCATCCTGGTTAGCTCTGGAAGCCGTGGCAACAAGCTGCTTTTTCGCTATCCCTTCCAGAAGGTCGCCGATTGTGCGGCGTCGCATGCAGGAAAAGAACGGAACCGCTATGCAGTGAACACAACAGGGGAAGTTGAAGACCAAGATGGAGATTCAAGAGAACCATCTTCACTAACTGATGAACAGTTGGTAGCAGGCTCTCCGACAGCATCCTGGCCACCAAATCGGACATGTGCGGCAAGACATTTCAGCTGAAGATGGACAATGTTGGATTTATGAGTCACCCGACTCTGCTTCAGCATCCTTGTCAGGTTCAAACTCCTGTGCCACGTGTAAAAACACTTTGAATTACAGAAGAGACAAGAAAATTCAAAGTTTCTCGCGAGGAGAGTGAGACAACATACCCAGTGACCTGCCGCTCCACTCTGAATATGCAGTTAACCATCCTCTCTTTTTATTTTCTTTAGGAGGTCCCTACTACATGGTCGTGCAACTCTAAGGGGAGAAGCAAGGTCACTGCTGGCCCCCAGGCACCTCCAAGACCTGTGGCGCTGGGAGTTGCTGGTCAGGGTCACGGAACAGTCCTGCTTCAAAACACTCAAACACTCTTTCTATTGTCTAAGCCAGGGGTCGGCAACCCAAAATGTTCAAAAAGCCATATTGGACCGAAAAAAACAAATAATTGAAAGCCTTATATAAGCCTTGTAATCAGGGGTCTCAAACATGCGGCCCGTGGGCCAAATGTGGCCCGCAGGACACTAGTTTGAGGCCCCCGCCTTGATATGAAAGTTTGATATGGATGCTGTATGGTATCATGTACCCAGAAAAAATTATTACGTTTGATTTATGTTCATGTTAAAGGTTAAATAACTGTTAATAGTTTTATTATTATATTTATTTATTACTGATTGATTTTCTTTATTCTTGTTAAATTAAGATATTTGAGAACAGCGGAATGTTTTATCAGAGCTTTTATTGTAGAAAATCGGAACCAAAGCACTGAAAAAGTTTGTATATTTTTCTGTTTTTAATAAAAGCGTTTTGTTTTTTTTTGGAAAACCTGATGCGGCCCAGCCTTGCCCAGACCCTAGCTCCAGTGGCCCCCAGGTAAATTGAGTTTGAGACCCCTGCTTATAATGAAGGCAACACATGCTGTTTGTATCTATAATAAAGCGCCCAGAATTGGTTTCCAACAAGTCAACATCCATTCCAGTCAAAGGGCCACCCCGTGCCGTTGGGGCTCGGGCCCAGGAAGGGATGTATGCGGCATTTGCCCGCTTTGGGGCAGGGGACAGCTCTTGGCGGAAAAAGGCCATTTCCTTTTTTGTTTTAGGGTATCGGTCGGTGCCACTCTCTATGTTAGTCCAGCTAGCTTGTCGGATAAATCTCACTCCCGCTTTGTGGCGACTGTGGCAAGGAAAACTCCCTCAAGGGAAGAAACCTCAAGGAACGACACGGTACCAGACCCCCCTGGGCCTCTTTGATGGCCACGTCTGGCCCATGTACTTGAAACACAAGACCTTCATGCCAGAACCTGGCATCGGTGAGACGACCATCTGCTTCTGTCGTCCGACAGTTTAGGAATATAATTTAGTACTCCCTGAGCTCCAAGAGGAGACTCGGACGTGACCCCACCCGATGTCGCCCAGCTCAGTCGTGGACCCAGGGCCCCAAACTTCAGACTGCTCACCTGAATGGTATGCGCAGGCTTACAATCATAAGTGGAGCCCAACGGGGGACAACTTCGCTAAGCACCTGACTTTCACCCCCAGTCATGGAAGCTTCGTGCCAGGTACTTTCTTGTTTGCAAGTAGGGAGCAAGTATGATCTCTGCCATATAAGAGTAAGATCATATCTCAGAGTTTGCCCAAGGAGACCATCTGCTGGAGTTCTCACCCTAATCTGGTGTTGTATCCACCAGCAGGGGCTTTTGTTTCCTTCCTTTCAAAATACACTTCCTTGGATGAGACTGTCATTCATGGACTCCACCTCGGGGTGAGACATTCCGGTCCATGGTACTCTTTGGTATCAGGGTTGTATCAGGAATCACCATAGAGTTTTCATTGCCCAGCTGGACAGCCCCCAAAGTGTCCGACTCTTTCCACCACAAAATTTGATGGTTTCATTTCCGCTGCTTTCTCGTGTGCCAATGGAGATGATGGACTCCCATCTCTGCGGTTTAAGAAGGAGAATAGGAGTGGTGATGCCCAAAAGGACCGCCGCCCCACGGCCCTGTGGTTGCTGCCTCCATTGCCCCAGCTTGGTTCTCCTCCAGTCTCTATTAGGGATCGACGAATATGTTTTTTTTGGGGGCCGATGCCGATACCGATTTTTAGTCGATGGCCAGTTTTGCTTGGGCTGATATTTGTGGCTGATACTGCTTTTGCTCCCTCAATTTACATGAAAAAAATGACAATGATAACAAATATTACAGGTCTCAAATTTAAAGAAATATTTATTGAAATGTAAACACTGAACACAGTAGGATTCAGCTTTCTTAAACACACATTTAAACGGCATTATCAACTTTAAAATGAATAAATATTTAACCATGTGCAAAACATTTCTGTTGTCGTTTAAGTTTAGCATCGATGTGATGACTGCCCCTCTGCAGTGAGACACACCCCCTCCCTCCACCTCCACACACACACAAACACAATTTAGTATGATATATAGAACATTTCTCTCATGCAGTCGTTGTGTGGGTTTCAGATCAGCGCTAGCAATGCTCTGGGCCATGTTGTCCAATGAAGCCCTGATGTCAGTGGGGCATGCCCCCATAAGGGGGCTGATAGTAATCCCAAGGTATTTTACCTGATCTTGGGTGCCCAACATGCGGATAGTCTCGCCCCTTATCCACCATGGGTCGGTGCCACACAGTTTCCTATCATGCCTGGGCCTCAGCAAGAATCCACAGCACTTATCAACATTGACCCTAAGTCCCGTCAATTCCAGGAAAGTTTCCAGAATGATGAGGTTCCGTTCCATGCCAGCCCAGGATCCACTGAGCAACACTAGGTCGTCAGCAAATGCCAAGGAGGTCATGGACGCAGACCCCACTCTCATTCCCTTCCCCTGCGTTTCCAACACCAGCAGTGGATCTAGCGCAATATTGAAGAGCAAGGGGGAGAGTGGGTCACCCTGCTTGACACCACTCTCAATTCTTATCCGATTGGTCCAGCCAACATTGGTCTCCACTGTAGACGTGCACCCTTTATCAGATTTTGAATGAGCTCCAGCAGGAAAACATCTACCCCCCGACGATGGAGGGCTTCAATGATGAGTTTGTGGGCCACCGTGTCAAAGGCCTTTGCAAGGTCAATGAACACAACCGCGAGAACCTTTCTTTTAGCAGCAGAATGTCATATAATGCCACTCAGAAGTAACATGTTTTCAGAACTGCTCCGGACTTGGATGAATCCTCTTTGCCTGGGATTGAGCGCACAGACCTCTCGGACCCTGCTATGCAAAGCTGCTGAGAAAAGTCTGAGGAGCACCGACCCAATAGTGATAGGTTGCCAGTCCTCCGGGATCACTTGTTTTGGGAATAAGGGTGGTACGGCTGCGCTTCATACACCTGGGCACACTACCCAGAAGCAGCATGTTAAAAATCTAGCCAGTTTTCTAGCCCGATTCAGAGCTTGGGTGCTAAAGGTCAGTCGAAGTTTCCATTGGTGTCCACCCATCCGCCAAATGGCAATTTGAGCTCTGCCCCGACCTTTTTAATTGTTAACTCGTCCAGGTCTCCGTGTAACCTGGAGCAAGTTTTCTCCATATTCTCATAGAGGAGTCCTCTATGAACTTTACGGTATCCCCAGCTGGGTTTATATCGAGCTCCTCTTTAAGCCACTCTCTATGCCTTTCATCTCCAGTAATGTCGGGGCAAGGACTCTTTTTACGCTCAAATTTTATTTTGTTCACAATTTGGGCTATTGTGAACCTGGGCTTCACCTGTTTGACCGACTCGACCAGATTGGCTGGCTTGGACCATATGATTTCCCACAGCTTTTTGGTGTCTTTCTCGTTCCATCTCACTCTGGTCCCCTTGCTCGGCTCCTGTCCGTTAGAACCAGCGAAGTACATGGTGGGATGTTTGCTCCTACAATGCAGGGACAGCCCTCCAGCAGTTCAGAAACTTCAGGAACAGTGAGCGCAAGCATGATTTCAAGGCATCGGGATTATTTGTCTGCGGCTCCCCCATATGGGGGCATGACAGGCAGCCGTGTGTACGGTTTTGAAGCACCCCGCGCATCTTCTACAGAAGATTTGGAGTCTTCTCGATCTGTGCTTCTTCCGGAGGTGATGCATAGCTCCCCTAGCTGTATCAAGCATCTCCTCACAGAATCTGCACTTTTCTTTATGCCAAGGAATCCTTAAGCCCACGATGATATCCTTATATATCCTACCGACCAGTTCCAAGGGAAATACCACCCTTCCTAGATGTGATAGGGCAACCATGGACACCATCCTATTTTTAGGGAAGAGCACCATTCCTCCCCAGTCCTAACCCTCTAGGATGACAGAGATTTTGGCTGGGTGGTAGTGAACTGGGCTTGTGGCATCGTCACTCACGGTTGCAAGGAGGACCACTGACGCATCCCCCACGTCTGGCTCATCCATATCATCCTGAAAAAATGAAAAGGCCAATAAAATATTTAAAAGAACAAATAAAAAATAAAGAACAGAGATTGACTGAAAGAGCTGTGAAAAAAATCTGAACAAATATTTATCTCTTAAATATTTTTAGAGCAGTTGTTTTGAGTGGACAAAATGTCCTTACGGGTCTCAAAGATTTTGAAAGACGGTTAAGGTTTAAACACCTGGCCAAATGTTTGCAGTTGAACACTGGCCCATTTACAGAAATATTAATGTGTGTTTTCCTTATACATAAGTACATGAAATGAAAATATCAATAGGTTAATTTACAGTACAATAGACTTGGTATTTCTTAACTGGGACTTACCACACATGTTCTGAAAAATCCAGACACTTCCTCATGCAGATAAACAGGAAGGGCATGGAGAATAGTGACCCGCCTTGTGTGGACATCATGTGACTCCTAAGAAGATTAAAATAGTGTAAATATTTGTGACAAGTTTACTAATCAAACCCAATGCCAGTCAACCATGATATTAGCTGCCACAATAATATCTGCACATAATTCCACTAATAACGTGCTGACTTATCTGGTGCATTTGTGAAATTCAAACACTTATTGAAAGCTTTAAATTCTCAACATTACACAAAGACTTCACCTGTGAAATGTATAATCACCTGTGTATCATGGACTTTGAAAATGTCGGCCAACGCGTCTGCAGTTTTGCCCGTTCTGGAAGCTTTCTGCCGAAATAACGCCATTAAACGTGGAGTGTGACGATCAAGTTCGGCATAGAAAGTATTGGGAAGGTTCTGGTTAGTAATGCGTTGAAATTCTGCATACACCTGCATTGTGGATAGGACAGTACAGAAAGCAGAGAGAAAGAGGAAGGAGATTATTTAATCTAGGATGAATGCATGGATAGCACTGCACACAATGTGATATACAGTACTGTCTGATACAGATGCAAACAGATGAATGAGCTGATCAACATTACCTCGGACAGCATACGAAGAGCAGGCCAGAGCTCCATGAGCTTTTTGATTGGTGGGCTGGACATCACAATAGTCTGTTGTCTGCATCATCTTGCTAATAAATGATTATATTATATGGGTTAGCCTGTTGAACTATCCAGTCAGCAACATTTTACACAAACACACACACACACACACAGCCTGTCAGTTGAACCTGAAGTTGCCAACAAAAAGTATTACCTATCTGTGCTAACCACAAAGAAGAAAAAAACAATTTTATCTGACCAGATAATTTAACTTTTAGCTAGACACAACACGTGGTGCTAGATTTAGCTTTCTGCTTCCACACACAGACACAGCTTCAACACAAATTAACGATACGCACACGCGCACATACACGCACGCACACACACACACAGCCGACAGTTGAACCTGAATTTGCCCACAGGGCAAAAAAGACATCACCTATTTGTGCAGTGAACCAAAACCACTCATATGAACTGCAGAAAATTAGGCTGGTAGCATTCATAAATTCTAATCTTAGTAAACACAAAGGAAAAAACTGTTTTTTTAAACTAGCTCATTTAACACATGGTGCTAGAGTTAGCTTTCTGCTTCCACACACTGACACAACTTCAACACAGATAAAGAGTTTTAATTTTGAGCAGTCACTGCATGTTTGGCATCACCAGTTTTTACAACTACATAACATTCACCGTGCAACACAGCTAACATTGATTGGCAACATTGCATGTTAGCTTGCTGCTAACCTAACGGTTACCATTTTTACATTTTACATTACGTGACTCAGTCCGTTTAAAAACACATTGAACCGCCTGAAACAAACATTCAAACGAGATTTATGTCGACTACTTACATTTAACCCAATGGCGCAGCACGGACTACTAATGTTGTCTCCATCGGTTAGTTGGTCCGTTGATCTCGCCGTTCTCTGCCAGTCCGCCTCGCGGTCTTCTTCTTCTTTTGTTTCTTGGCAGTTTCGACGCTCCAAGGCGTATTACTGCCCTCCACAGGTTAGTCCGTGAGTCACAGTCTTATCTCATATTCTCCCATACAGTCTTGTATCACACAGGAAGTGTAAAATTGTTGTCTCAGTCTGTTGACGATTGTTATGGAAGCCAAATAGTGTTAGAATAGAAAATGGAACTAATCCCAAATCTGTTAATGTTTTCAAAAGGTCTCTCAGCACAATAGACCACATTCAAGCTAAATATGTTTCACTGTCCACACTCACATAGCCCAGTACTATGTTTCCCAATTATATAAAAAAAAACAGTGTTTAATCCACAGTGCCCCAATCTTAATCTGCACCTTTTTACAGAATCTTTTCGGTTTCCTTGACAATAAATTACTTTTCGGGTGAAAAGAGAACTAGTGTCTTCCCTTGCTTTCTTTTTCGTGCCCCTACACAGATTACAACAGGAGATAAAAATAAGAAACAACGTTTTAAACCAGACATTTGTCAAGCCACACACATGCCTACCTCTCTCATGGAGATCAGGAATAAAAAGGAAGTAGGAAGGAGTGGCCAAAACTTATATACACTGGAGGTGTTACACTAATTAGGAGCAGTAGGGGGTACATGGGGACGTTTTCAGCGTTCCTCATAAACATGACAACACAAACACATCAGGTATCACTTCAATTAAACAGAAACTTGTGTAATTATAACATGAACATATATACAATATTTACAATTTACAATTATAACCCTATTACACTCACCCCCCAAGAATTACACAAAATTCTGTACTACAGTAAACCTCGGATATATCGGATTCAATTGTTTCCACTGGTTTTGTCCGATATAAGCGAAATCCGTTATATGCGTATACCGGAAAATGTCCGTTTTACGCATATATCGGATTTATATCCGGTATATGCGTAAATCGGATTTTATCCGTTATAAAAAGGCACTTCCTTGACTATGTTTCCAATGTACCTGGACGCGCAGGCAACGCTGCAAACGCTGCAAATGACGTCGTATAGCGGCCTGTCACGATTCGCGAATCGGAGCGCCACGATGCGTCCATCCGATATATGCGAGGGAAATTTAATGGAAATGCATTGGAACGGGACTGGAGATTTTGTCCGAAATAGGCGAAATCCGTTATAAAAAATACGATATATGCAATGAATTTTTATTGGAAATGCATTACAGAAAAATTGGTTCTTTATCTGTCCGTTGTGAGCGAATTTCCGATATATCCGAGTCCGATATATCCGAGGTTTATTGTACAACACAATCCACATCAACACAATGCCATTCATCAGCAATAAAAGCTACCCATTGAAAGGATAAGAGTACAGGAGCCTCGCTCGGTGCCTAGCAAGAACACACAATACTCTGTGGACAAGGTGAGGTGCCATATACACCGTACATACACAGGCCAAACGTTGTGGGTGGGAGGGGACGGGGGGCTATCCTGCAACACCAAACTCTAACACTGGTGTGGCGCAGCATGAGATTCCACTCAAGGTTTTGTAAGTCACACACTAACCAACAGCATGATGACCTGGCTCATCCCCCAATAATGACTCAAGTTGAGCCATAGACTCAATTAACGGTCTAATGACTCTACCAAACCGCGAGGTAATCCGGCATCTGATACCTGAGGTATATTGGCAGGGGCTGGTTGTGACAGGTTATCCGGGAGGGGTGACTGTGATGGAAGATCCGGGAGTACTGACTGCGACAGGGGATCCACCGCAGCAATGGGGCCACCAGCAGCGGGGGAGACTGCTGTAGAAGCAGGCAAGGGGCTGGCTGACCCAGGGAGCTCCTTTACAGTGGACTGGTCCCGGACCCAGGTGGCAGTGCGGTCATCACTCCAGCCATCATCACTCAACATGGAATCAGCCAGGGATGGCTCGACCATTGCAGCTGCAGTGTCCAAGTGAGATACCTCTGACTCATGACCTTCAGAAGTAGGAACATCTCCAGTTACAGTAGCCGTGGGCATGACTGTGGGAGCAGCCTCGTCCTCTAAAGCTCTGTCCAGTGGCAGGAAATTGACTTGGAGCAGCAAGTTACGGTGAACTACACGTTCGTTCCCCTCTGGATCTCTGATCCGGTACATGTGCAGGGCAGGCTTGGAAGCCACGACAGTGTGTATAACAGGCAGCCACTTGTCGGACAGTTTACGCTTCCCCTTGACACCTTTGTTTGCCAGCAGCACCTGGTCAACAAGTGACAGAGGTTGACCTTTGACCCTCTTGTTGTACTGGTCACACTGATGTTTCTGCTCAGTCGAGCAGTTCTTCTGGGCAAGTGCCATGGCGGAGTGCAGGTCTTTCAAAAGGGATTTAACATAAGCATCATAATCACACACCATCACGTCATGAAGCGCATTCTTGTAGAGAAGGTCGACTGGTAACCTTGGGACTCTCCCAAACATTAAATAGAAGGGTGCCAACCCAATCGTCTCATGCGCAGTGCAGTTATAAACAAAGGTCATGGTTTGGATCATCTGTGGCCATTTCTGCTTGGAGCGATGTAAGTGTTAATTATAAGTTAATAATAAGTTATTAATTATTTACTGTGCTAAGCATACACGTTTGGGATTCATTTTATATGCAGATGTTCGTAGCTACGTCATAATTTTCGACGCTCCAAGGCGTATTACTGCCCTCCACAGGTTAGTCCGTGAGTCACAGTCTTATCTCATATTCTCCCATACATTCTTGTATCACACAGGAAGTGTGATTGATGAAACACCTCAAGGGTGCGGCCTGGACACATCCTCAGTGAAGGACCTAGGGTCATTGGGTGTTTCGGGTCTTTGATCTTCAGATCCCTCACCCTCACCCCACCCTCACCTAGGCGACCCAACCGGGGGTGATCAGGCCCCGGTTTGTGTCCAAGCAGCGTGCTACTCCATGTGTCTCCCCTCTTGATCCACAGCCACCTCGAGGCTTTTTCGGCCGCCTCGCTGATGTTTTTGGTGGCCCTTCTTTCTTGCAGCCCTCTGATGCCAAGGAGCTTGAGTGTTCGATGCAACGACTGCCCTAGAAAGCCTCTGCAGCCCACTTCTACTGGCTCACAGCGGGCCCTCCAGCCACTCTCTCTGCACAACTCCACCAGCTCCAGGTATTTGGCCTTCTTCCGCTCGTGGGCCTCCTCCATCCGGTCTTCCCAGGGGACTGTAAGTTCCAGCAGCACCGCTTGTTTTGTGGCGTCCGATGTTAAGACCAGGTCTGGCCTCAGTGACGTCCTGGCTATGTGCTCTGGAAACTTAAGTTGCCTCCCGAGGTCCACTCGCAACTTCCAGTCACGGGCTGTGGCTAGCAGTCCGGTCGGGACTTTATGTCCTGCCGGGTGTTTCTCCCCAGCCCTGACGAAAGTGATGTTTTGCCTAACCGGGGGCTGGTGCTTGCTCTGCTGAATCCCGGTGCAGATGGTGTCTGCTACTGCCTTCAGCACCTGGTCATGGCGCCACGTGTATCTCCCCTCTCCCAGGGCTTTCGGGCAGCAGCTCAGGATGTGCTCCAGGGAACCCCATGTCGAGCACAGTGGGCATGCTGGGGTTTCTGCTAGCCCCCAGCGATGAAGGTTTGATGGACTTGGGAGCACATCGTACACTGCCTGAATCAGGAACTTGAGTCTGGCTGGTTCCGACTTCCAAAGTTCTGACCAGGTGATCTTCCGTGCCGATGCCTGGTCCCAATTGGTCCATGCTCCTTGCTGGCGCATGGCCACTGTCCTGGTTCGGCGTTCCTCTTCCACCTCTGCACGGATCTCTCCCTGCACCATCTGACGTCTCTCTCGTCCCTGGGCCTTGTTGTAGCGTGGTCTTGTGTGGCTACCAAGACCAGCTCGTCCAACTGCCACTGACCCTACTAAGACGCCATGCCTTAGTCTTGCTTCAGCCTGGTCAACTGCCTCTTGCGCCCGCCACTTCCTCCCCGTTCTGACCGTGATGCCTGCGGAGGAGACTCTGGTGTCGGCTGAGTCCCTGTACAGCAGCACCTCTCTGGCTCTGGTGACTTTGAACTCCTCGGTCAGGCCAGTAAAGGGGAGTTGCAGCTTGTTGGTATTCCCATACAGGGCGATGCTGCTTAGACTCTTTGGCAAGCCTAGCCACCTGCGCAGGTACTGGCTGATGTTGCGTTCGAAGCCCTCCACAATGGATACTGGGACTTCATAGATCAGTAGTGGCCACAGGAGTCTCGGCAGGATACCATGCTGGTATATCCATGCCTTGAACTTCCCCGGGAGGCCCGACTTGTCCACTACTGATAGCCAGGTCTTCAACTCTGTGTTGGCTGACTGCACCGCTGCCTTGTCTTTCAGAGTGCTGTCGAAGATCTTCCCCAGGCTCTTTACAGGCTTCTCCGATACTGATGGAATGGGGACTCCATTCAAGTTGAAGCGGTGTTTATCCTCAACTTTCCCCTTCCTCAGGACCAGGGACCTGGACTTGGCTGGTTTGAACATCATCCTCGCCCAAGTGATGCTCCTTTCCAGTCCCCGGAGAAGCCACCTGCACTCTGTCACTGATGTTGCTGTGACCGTCAGATCGTCCATGAAGGCTCGGATCGGAGGTTGGCGAATGCCGGATTTGGACAGGGGGCCCCTACACTCCACTTCTGCTGCCTTGACAAGCATATTCATCGCCAGTGCAAAGAGCGTCACTGATATGGTGCAACCAGTGATGATGCCCTTCTCAATGCGGTGCCATGCCGATGTTGTTGTCCCAGAGGTGAACCTCAGACTGAAGCTGCTGTAGTAGTCCTGTATGAGTTCAGTGATCTTCTCTGGAACGTGGTGTGTTGTCAAAGCTGTTGTTACCAGTTTGTGTGGAATGGATCCGTAGGCATTGGCGAGGTCAAGCCAAAGGACTGCCAGATTTCCTCTGCTTTCTCTTGCCTCCCGGATCAACTGGGTGACCACCCCTGTGTGTTCCAAACAGCCTGGCATGCCTGGAATTCCTCCCTTCTGCACCGTGGTGTCTATGTAAGAATTCCTCAGGAGGTACTCAGTTAGCCGGTTGGCGAGAATCTTGAAAAAGATTTTGCCCTCCACGCTGAGCAGGGAGATGGTGCGGAACTGCGTGATGTTGCTTGCATTTTCCTCCTTTGGTATCCAGACGCCCTCTGCATGTCGCCACTGCTTGGCGACCTTCCCTCTCCGCCATACCACCTTGATGAGCCTCCACAACCTCTCCAGGAGTCTTGGGCAGTGCTTGTACACTTTATACGGCACTCCACTTGGGCCTGGGGCTGCGCTTGTCCGTGCTGCTCGGACGATGTTCCTGACTTCTACCAAGGAGGGCTCTTTGCTGTTGAACTGGAAGGAGGGTTCTGGTGGTGTGGTTATTCCTCTGCAGGGGGGCAGATCCTCCTCTCTCCTGTTGTCACTGTATGTGTCACTGAGGTGCTGGTTTATCTCTTTTTCTGGGCAAGTAAGGGTCCCACTCCGTTTTTGCCCCAGCAGCTGCTTGGTAAATCCGAAGGGATTAGCTATGAAGGCTGTGCGCTTGCGTGCCCTTTCTCTGCCCCTTCTCCTGTGCCACTCAGCTCGTCGGAGGGAGATGAGCTTCTGCCTCAAGATGTGCCTGAGTTCTGCCAGGGCTGGTCTTTCCTCCTCACTTGCACTCTTGTACTGATGTCTTAGGGCCTTCAGTTCTTTCCTGAGCTGTGACATCTTAGTCTCGCGCCGGTTTGGTCTGGCGATGTTCTGAGTCTTTGGTTGTTTGGTACCAAATCTCTCAGCACCAATGCTGATGATCACTGTGCTCATTAACTGCAATCGTTGGTCTACTTCCCCTCTGCATGATGACTCTAGAGTAGCATCAACATCCTCGTCAAACTGGCGCCACTCTGTCTCCTTGTTTGCGGATGGCCATAAGACCCGGCGATGTTCAGATGGTTTGCTTGGTGCAGCATGTTGAGCTTGGAGGTTCTGGACACTGTGGGGTGACTCCGGTTCCTGCTCCTCCTCCGTCTCACCAGAGTCAGTACTGGGTGCTGGCTCTGTGCGTTGCTCAACTTGCTTCCTCCTTGTGCAGCCCATCCTGGCCTGGTGGATCCTCAGGCCTCTCAGGTTCTTACAGACCTTGCCGCAAAAACAGGTTGCTGTCGTAGTCGATAATCCGTCGCGTATGTCTGCTGCCGGGAGATCCGTCCGTTTGGGGTGCTCATCCTCCCCCCCTCTCGGGCACCCCTGGGGGTATCTTTCTTTAGGGCTTTCCGTAGCAAAGTCTGGGTGCTCCCTCACGGGAGCTGCAGCTCAGGATGCTAGCCTTCACTGCCCCGGTTGCCGTCTCTCCGTGCTGTCCACTGGCTCTCCAGTTGTCACCATACTTTCACGGTTGTCATCCAGTCTTTCCTAGAAGTCACTGGCTAGGCCAGACAGGTTAGATTGATGAAACACCTCAAGGGTGCGGCTTGGACACATCCTCAGTGAAGGACCTAGGGTCATTGGGTGTTTCGGGTCTTTGATCTTCAGACACCCTCACCTAGGCGACCCAACTGGGGGTGATCAGGCCCCGGTTTGTGTCCAAGCAGCGTGCTACTCCATGTGTCTCCCCTCTTGATCCACAGCCACCTCGAGGCTTTTTCGGCCGCCTCGCTGATGTTTTTGGTGGCCCTTCTTTCTTGCAGCCCTCTGATGCCAAGGAGCTTGAGTGTTCGATGCAACGACTGCCCTAGAAAGCCTCTGCAGCCCACTTCTACTGGCTCACAGCGGGCCCTCCAGCCACTCTCTCTGCACAACTCCACCAGCTCCAGGTATTTGGCCTTCTTCCGCTCGTGGGCCTCCTCCATCCGGTCTTCCCAGGGGACTGTAAGTTCCAGAAGCACCGCTTGTTTTGTGGCGTCCGATGTTAAGACCAGGTCTGGCCTCAGTGACGTCCTGGCTATGTGCTCTGGAAACTTAAGTTGCCTCCCGAGGTCCACTCGCAACTTCCAGTCACGGGCTGTGGCTAGCAGTCCGGTCGGGACTTTATGTCCTGCCGGGTGTTTCTCCCCAGCCCTGACGAAAGTGATGTTTTGCCTAACCGGGGGCTGGTGCTTGCTCTGCTGAATCCCGGTGCAGATGGTGTCTGCTACTGCCTTCAGCACCTGGTCATGGCGCCATGTGTATCTCCCCTCTCCCAGGGCTTTCGGGCAGCAGCTCAGGATGTGCTCCAGGGAACCCCATGTCGAGCACAGTGGGCATGCTGGGGTTTCTGCTAGCCCCCAGCGATGAAGGTTTGATGGACTTGGGAGCACATCGTACACTGCCTGAATCAGGAACTTGAGTCTGGCTGGTTCCGACTTCCAAAGTTCTGACCAGGTGATCTTCCGTGCCGATGCCTGGTCCCAATTGGTCCATGCTCCTTGCTGGCGCATGGCCACTGTCCTGGTTCGGCGTTCCTCTTCCACCTCTGCACGGATCTCTCCCTGCACCATCTGACGTCTCTCTCGTCCCTGGGCCTTGTCGTAGCGTGGTCTTGTGTGGCTACCAAGACCAGCTCGTCCAACTGCCACTGACCCTACTAAGACGCCATGCCTTAGTCTTGCTTCAGCCTGGTCAACTGCCTCTTGCGCCCGCCACTTCCTCCCCGTTCTGACCGTGATGCCTGCGGAGGAGACTCTGGTGTCGGCTGAGTCCCTGTACAGCAGCACCTCTCTGGCTCTGGTGACTTTGAACTCCTCGGTCAGGCCAGTAAAGGGGAGTTGCAGCTTGTTGGTATTCCCATACAGGGCGATGCTGCTTAGACTCTTTGGCAAGCCTAGCCACCTGCGCAGGTACTGGCTGATGTTGCGTTCGAAGCCCTCCACAATGGATACTGGGACTTCATAGATCAGTAGTGGCCACAGGAGTCTCGGCAGGATACCATGCTGGTATATCCATGCCTTGAACTTCCCCGGGAGGCCCGACTTGTCCACTACTGATAGCCAGGTCTTCAACTCTGTGTTGGCTGACTGCACCGCTGCCTTGTCTTTCAGAGTGCTGTCGAAGATCTTCCCCAGGCTCTTTACAGGCTTCTCCGATACTGATGGAATGGGGACTCCATTCAAGTTGAAGCGGTGTTTATCCTCAACTTTCCCCTTCCTCAGGACCAGGGACCTGGACTTGGCTGGTTTGAACATCATCCTCGCCCAAGTGATGCTCCTTTCCAGTCCCCGGAGAAGCCACCAGCACCCTGTCACTGATGTTGCTGTGACCGTCAGATCGTCCATGAAGGCTCGGATCGGAGGTTGGCGAATGCCGGATTCTCCCTGTCTCCCTGGCGCAACATGGGCTTGCCATCCTTGCAGGCGCTGATGAGGAAGTAGCCGTAGAAATTGCTGTCTCAGTCTGTTGACGATTGTTATGGAAGCCAAATAGTGTTAGAATAGAAAATGAAACTAATCCCAAATCTGTTAATGTTTTCAAAAGGTCTCTCAGCACAATAGACTACATTCAAGCTAAATATGTTTCACTGTCCACACTCACATAGCCCAGTACTATGTTTCCCAATTATATAAAATATAAAAAAATCATTGTTTAATAAGGTCTAAACGGTAATTTAACCATAAGCAGACTAATAAGTTAAGGTTTAAAGGTGAAAGAAACGTTTTAGGTTGAAACTAAGATTTGTGAAATTGGTGATTTTGAGGGTTAATGGTAAAGAGAAGGCATTTAGTCTAGGTTTAAAGGGTAACACTAGTGAAATTTAGAGTCACTAAAAACATTTATTTCATCAAGATAAGGTAATTTAACACATTTCTTAGCACATTTGGTCAGCATTTAAGGTTGATGTTTGCATATTTGTGCTAAAGCAATGCTACCTTTCTCATTTGCTTCAAAGGACTGAGGTAATTTAAGTTTACATCAGTTTATACACTATAAATTGAAGTTCACACGTAAACTTGATGTCCTACACAGCCTTAACGCAGGCTCCACATAGTTAATAACAACCTTACTGGCTACTCATTGAAGAAAATATTGTAACTGACATTACACATAGTGATCCAATTCAAGTCTTTACTTGGTTATTCAATTCACTTAAAATGTCTGACACAAACACAAAGAACCACCACGAAAACACTGAAGGAACAACTCAACCCCATGCCGCTGACATTCAAGCTGCTGAAGAAGGGGAAGAGTTACAAAGAAGTGAAAGAGCTCGAACCCTGACTAAAAAGGGAAAGGAATTTCAAGAGGAAAGTTCCTATTTCCCAAGGCTTTCAGTTTGTGCCTCAAGCTCCACCAGCTCCATCATCCATGTGTCAAGGGCAGAACAACTCTGATTTGGTTAATGTGCTAGCAGAAGCTATAAGTGCTAATCGCCTTCCAATACCAGCGCCTGCAACATTTGATGGAGATCCTTTGAAGTTCAAAGACTGGCGACTGTCTTTCAAGACATTAATAGACAGAAAAAACATTCCAAAGAACGAAAAACTGTATTACCTAAGAAAGTACCTAGGTGGTGCTGCAAGGAAAGCTGTAGAAGGATTTTTCCAAGTAGGCACTGAAGCAGCATACGACTCTGCTTGGCAGCTGCTAGAAAAACGCTTCAGAGACCCATTCATTATCGGGAAGTCTTTCAGAGATAAGCTGCATGGATGGCCAAAAATAAGCTCTAGGGATGGATGTGAGCTAAGAGAACTCTTCCTCCAGAGCTGTGAAGCTGCAATGCCCCACATTAAGACACTCAAAGTTCTCAACGACCGCAATGAGAGTAAAAAAATTCTGATGAAATTACCCGAGTGGTTAGTGTCAAGGTGGAATCGTACAGTCATGAAAGACAGACAAGCCAATGCTGTTTACCCAACATTCAAAGAGTTCATAAACTTCCTATCAAAGGAAGCAGAGCTGGCTTGTGATCCTATATCCTCCATACATGTACTTAAGAGCGTACAGGGTGAGAAACCAAAACACACCAAAGGTCGAGCCATTCAAGCAAAGACATTGTCTACAAACACGACACAGAACGACAGTCCATTATGTGTCTTCTGCAAAAGAACAGGTCATGCCCTTGCTAAGTGCAGAAAGTTTAGTGTAAGGACTGTCCAAGATCGCATCAAGTTTGTGCAAGCAGAAAAGCTTTGCTTTGGATGTTTAAAGGCAGCTCACCACTCAAGAAAGTGTGACAACCCAACATGTTTGCACGATGACAACTTCAATGGAAGTCAAAGGTCGACACCTAAGGGAAACGACAACAGACCCCAAAGAAATAGATGCAACAGCGACCACTAATAGAGTCATACAAAGGGCCAGAAGCACGCAAACATCCTCCCTAGTTCCAGTCTGGTTTTCATCAACAAAGGAACCAGATCATGAAGTCCTGGTCTATGCGCTCTTGGACACTCAGAGTGACACGACTTTCATCCTAGATGAAGTGGCCCAGGATCTAAACACAAACAAGGAAAATGTCAGTTTGCGGCTATCTACAATGTCAACAAGTTCAACAGTTATCCCCTGTCAGAACCTGCAAACCTACAAGTGAGAGGATACAACTTACAGAAAAGGATTTCATTGCCACCACTCTTTATTCGAGAATTCATTCCTGCCGATAGAACGCACATTCCCACCTCGGAGACAGCTCAAAAATGGCCTCACCTGCATAAACTGGCAGACAAGATACCACCACCATTGGACTGTGAAGTAGGCCTCTTGATCGGCTATAACTGTCAGCAAGCCCTTCTTCCGAGAGAGGTCCGATCCAGCAAAGAAAACTATCCATATGCTCAGCGAACAGATCTCGGCTGGAGCATTGTAGGTTGCTCAAATTCAGCCAGTGATTATAGTGATGCAATAGGAACCAGTCACAGAATCATAATACGACAAGTTACTCCCACTGTACAGCCATCAGATGAGCTTAAAAGAGAAGTGCACTTTGTGTGTAGAAACCGAGTTAAAGAGATCAATCCAACGGATGTAATCAAAGTTCTTGAGTCCGACTTTGTGGATCACACGGCAGAAGACAATTCAGTCTCCCAGGAAGACCTTCTCTTCTTGTCAAAGGTGAAGGAGGGAATAAGACAAAAAGAAGATGGCCACTACGAGCTCCTGCTTCCTTTCAAGACAGAAAAACTCAGTCTCCCAGACAATAAACCGTGTGCGGTTCACAGGCTTGCCTCATTAGAGCGACGACTCCGGAGAAATTAGGAATATTACAAGGACTATGTCCATTTCATGAATGACATAATAGAGAGAGGCGATGCAGAGAAAGTTCCAGAGTCCGAACTCAATAACCGGCCAACATGGTATATTCCGCACCACCTACCACCCCCACAAACCCGGGAAGATCCGTGTGGGTTTCGACTGTTCAGCACACTTCCAAGAAACCTCTCTGAATGATCATCTTTTGACAGGACCAGACCTGACGAACACATTAGTGGGTGTGCTGTGTTGATTCAGAAAGGGTCCAGTAGCCATAATGTGTGATGTTGAAAGAATGTTTCATCAATTTCATGTTATAAAGGAGCATCAAGATTATTTGAGGTTCCTATGGTGGGACAAAGGTGATCTGGACACCAAACCCTCAGTGTACCGCATGCGCGTACATCTCTTTGGTGCAACTTCTTCACCAGGCTGCTCCAACTTTGCACTGAAACATCTGGCAGCACAGGGCCATGGAAAGTTCAGCGAAGTTCATCCAGAGAAGCTTTTACGTCGATGATGGCTTAACAAGCTTAAAGTCATCTGCTGAAGCCATACATCTGGTGACAGAGTCAAGAGCCTTGTGCAGTACAGGAAAATTGCGACTACACAAGTTTGTGTCCAATGATAAGGACGTCATTGCCACAATACCACCAGAAGAACGTGCCCAAACCAAGGATCTAGACATGGCACTGGGGGAGCATATCGAGCGAGCCCTTGGAGTACAGTGGTGTGTCGAAGCAGATGAATTCCGATTCAGGGTCATCGTCAAGGATAACCCACTGACAAGAAGAGGAGTTCTCTCCACTGTTGCTTCTGTCTACGATCCATTAGGGTTTGTAGCCCCCTTCATCCTAGTCGGCAAACAGATCCTTCAGGAACTATGTAGAGGTAAAGTAGGCTGGGATGAAGATCTGCCGGAGGACATCCTTCCAAGATGGGAGTCGTGGCTAAGAGATCTGCCTCAATTGGCAGCCCTAAAGATCCCAAGAAGTTATCTCCCTGCAAGTTAGGGTTCACGACATGAACTTCACAACTTTTCCGATGCCAGTTGCACTGGATACGGTGCTTGTTCATACCTTTGAGTGATAAGTAAAGCAGGACAGATCAGCTGCTCACTTGTCATGGGGAAAGCAAGAGTAGCCCCTACCAAAATAATGACTATCCCAAGACTTGAGCTTTCATCAGCTGTGATTTCTGTCCGCAACGCCGATGTTATTCGCAGAGAGCTTGAGATTGAGAACATTCGAGACATTCGAGATATTACTGGACTGACACAAAGGTGATTCTTGGCTACGTGAATAACGATGCAAAAAGGTTCCACACATTTATAGCCAACCGGGTCCAACGTATCAGATCCAGTACAAGCCCCGAACAATGGCAATATGTCAGCTCTGCCAACAACCCAGCCGACTCCGCTTCAAGAGGAGTAAATGCAGCTCAGCTAAAGGATTCCAACTGGCTGAAAGGCCCAGACTTTCTTTGGCAGAAAATTCTTCCATATAAAGAGCAGATGGTGGGAGAAGTAGAGATCACAGATCCTGAGCTTCGCAAGACTCATGTCCACACAGTTAAGACAAAAGAACTGAATTTGATTTTAAGCCGTCTCACTAAGTTCTCTGACTGGTCCAGAGCAGTAAGAGCTGTGGCCAGGCTCAAGAGGTTTGTAAGAGAGTTCAAAGGACTTCAGCCAAAACCCAACGAAGCAACAAACCTTGAAGAAAGAAGAAGAGCAGAGCTCTTCATTATAAAGCTAGTCCAAGCAGAAGCCTTTGCTGAAGACATCTGCATAATAAAGTTCCAAAGTGAAGGCACCTCAAACAAGTACACCAAGCTACATCGCTTAAATCCCTTCTTGGACACCGACAATGTTCTCAGGGTGGGAGGAAGGCTATCCCAGTCAGCCCTGCACTATGATGTAAAACACCCTGCTATACTTCCCAAGAAATCTCATGTGTCAGCCCTGCTCATCAAACATCATCATGAGCGTGTACATCACCAAGGAAGAGGCATGACCATGAACGAGTTAAGAGCGCACGGAATATGGATCATAGGATGTGGAAATGTGGTATCCTCGCACATTTACAGGTGTGTTAAATGTAGGAAATACAGACGAATAACCGAGGTTCAGCAAATGGCAGACCTTCCAGAGGAGCGAACAGAAGCATCCCCTCCCTTTACATACTGCGGCATTGACTGTTTTGGTCCCTTTCTCATAAGGGAAGGAAGAAAGGAATTGAAACGATATGGATTGCTGTTTACATGCTTATGCTGTAGAGCAGTGCACATCGAAACACTGGATGATTTAACAACAGATGCGTTCATGAATGCGCTTCGAACATTCATAGCCATCAGAGGACCTGTCCGCCAAGTGAGATGCGATCGGGGAACAAATTTCATGGGAGCAAGGAGAGAGTTTGTTGAGTTGCTCAAGGGAATGGATCAGGAACGGCAACGAGCAATGGGTTGTGAATTTGTGATGAACGTCCCCTCTGCAAGCCATATGGGTGGAGTATGGGAACGTCAGAGTCAAACAATTCGCAGCATCCTGACTGTCATGCTTGACAAGTCTGCAGGCAGGCTTGATACCACAACCCTAAGAACGTTTCTCTATGAAGCAGGCCTTTGAGTGTTGAACATCTCCATGATCCTACTGGCCCAGAGCCTCTGACCCCTAACCATATCTTGACCATGAAATCGTCGATCGTACTGCCCCCACCTGGACAGTTTTGCAAGGAAGACCTCTATCTGAACAAAAGGTGGAGAAGAGTGCAGTTCCTAGCCAACGAATTCTGGCAAAGATGGAAACGGGAATATCTACTAAACCTCCAACAGCGGCAAAAATGGCAAAGACCCTTAAGGAACTCACAAGTGGATGACATTGTGATCGTACAAGATGACAACTCACCAAGAAGTGAGTGGAAGCTTGCCAGAGTTGTGGAAACGTACCCCAGTCCAGACGGCATGGTGCGAAAACTGAAACTACTGATCACTGATACTACATTTGATAAAGGCAAATCACATACCAGATCAGTACACATTGAGAGACCTATTCACAAAGTGGTCACACTACTTGAAGCTAGTTAGATCACATTCACATGCATCCTAAGCATTTCACTCATTCCTAGTTTCGTTTACAAAAAAATCACAAATTACAGTTTAAGTGATTTGGTGAGAGTGTAAGTGCTGTTACAGAAATGCACTAAGCATAATTATTAAATCAGTTCATGAATTTAGTTAATTAATAATTTATTTCATTGAAGCTTAAAACGGGTTAAAATATTGTACATTATTGTAATTAAATGACAAATAAGTTAATGAATTTATTGTGTATGTTTTCGTTGTTCCCATGGTGGAACTAAATATTCTTGTTTGTGCTGCTAAGTGGCAGCATTAAGTGAAGGACAAAAGGGGAAGTTATAAACGCACAGCACGTCTTTTGCACGTACTGTCTAAGTGGGAAGCTAACAGTCATCCGGACTTCCAAGACTTTAAGGACCTCTTTTCACGACCAGCAGCCAACGAGTTCTCATGGCGTGAAGGCATGGATGTATGAGAAACAAGCTCATATATTAAACGCCCGTTTCAAAGAACCGACTTGTGTCTGTTGTCGTGGAGAGAGCTACAGTGCATCTGCCTTCAGGGTCTCTGGCACAACAAACTGGAACCTTTTCCTCTTGGTCAAGGGGTCCTGTATTACTCTGTAAAGAACTCCCTCCAGGAATGTTAGCCTGTCCCACTGCTTCAGAACTCGCAATGTTTGTTGACTTTCCTTGCAGCGCTCACGTCTGGTAGGTCCGCGTTTCCTGTTAACATAATACGCAGCTCTTGAGATAACAGGGTCCTGTTGCTGGTGTAACTGCAGGTCAGCAAGGGACAGGGCAGGCAACGCATTTTGGCCAGGAGGGTTCAAGGCAGTGAGGTGGTCTGCCAAAGATGCTGCACGCTGCTGTGGAGCATTGTCCCACTCATCGAAAGAGGAATAAAGGGAGGTGACATCTTCCTGGGACATGGAACTCTCTATTGCAGCAATGCGAGGGGAGCACCTTAGTGATTGTGGCTGGAAGGCATCCTGCACACATCCATCGCTGACATCACAGACTCGACTCAGCAGCTCAGAGTAAGGCATACACAGCAGTTGCTTTCTCAAAGGTCTCACAAACGGGTTTCTGCTGAGAGCATCAGGGACCACATTCTGCCTGCCAGGAATGCGCTTGATTTCAAAGGCATACGGAGCCCGTTTGGAGACCCAACGTTGTTCACAGGCATCCAGTTTTGGCTTAGTCAAGATGTGAGTGAGGGGATTGTTGGGTTGCAGGGACGACAGAAGGTGGGAGGGACAAGGACGTAGATTTAGACGTGTTAGCTGCGAGGGCACCTGAATGGGGCATGGTAGGTTTTGGTTGTGGGCCGACAACCCGACCATTTGTATAGACTGGGCTGCTGCCTTTCTAACAGTTCTCATGTGAGAATCCAGACGTTCTTGAACCTCAGCTGCTGTCCACTGTTCAGGTGCCTTCAGTTGAAATGACATGGCAAGGCCAGGGTCAGGACAGTGATTAATAAACATCAAAACCACTTCCACACTGGGGTCCTCAACAGATTTGCCCCGCCTACGGAGACACTCATCGGCTGTCAATGGACTTGTTAAGGCGAATCCAGTAGTCCATCTCTTGCTTTGCCTGTTAGTCTTGACATAATCAGCTCAAACATTTCTGCCTGGGTTTCACATTTCACAGGTAACACGCCATCATGTCCACCCATTCATGAACAGAGAATGTATCGGCACGATCGCCCCTGAAGTAAGGTGATGCCTTGACGTCTTGCTGTACAACCACTTTCACTTGTGCTGAACCATCATGGCTGGGAGACTTGTTCATTGTCGGGGACTGGGGCTGAAAGGCACCAGTCTGGTGCATAGTGCTAAGATTGGCTGAGATGCTGTCTCCAATCTGTCTAGCCAGTGTTGAAACCATGTCTCCAAAATCCTCAACGGATATGACTTGTGTAGGCTCAGGCACCGCTTTGGTAATTGGAGTGGAACTAGCGGTGGGGATAGGCTGCGGGGTAACAGCCGAAGGGTTTATCATGAGGCCGGGACCGCTTGGGGATGCTAACATACCCCCCCTCCCAAATGTGACACCATGCCTATAACCAGCCATTGCAGGAACCTGAAAAAAATGTACCGGTATATAGGTGTCCCCAAACAATAGTGAGCTGAATAAACCAGAGCAGTATAAGAGGGCAATATAGACACAAGCAGTATTCAACTCCAAGCCCACTTCAATTACACATACAGGCTGGCATGTTATGGATTTTGGTTATTTTCTTCTCCTATATACAAACAATCACAGTAACAACTTAATGACAAAAGTTACCATAAGCTGCAGTAGCCGGTAAAAATAGTATCGCCAGCACCAACCTAGAAAACGAAGTAGCACACACGGCAAAACAGCGTGCGCGTCACCACACCTCGCGTGCACGCGGGAGCGCGCGCCGTCGTCGTCTTCCGGAGCAGAGGAGGGAGGGGGCGAGCAGCAGCGGTAGCGGCCAGCAGAGCAGCGTACCCCGGGGACCAGACGAGCGCTGGTCGGCGATGCAACGGGTCGTCACGGCACCAAGTGGAACCGGTGGTGTTTGACTCCGCGCCGGGTTGCCGCAGTTGCTGCACTTTATTCTCGGCTGATGGAGGACAATAAACATGTTGTAGTTACAATGTGGCCGAGTAACGTGCCCCTCTCTCATGGAGATCATGAATAAAAAGAAAAGTACAAAGTGAAACATAAATAGCATACCTGATGGAGGACAATAAACAAGTTGTAGTTACAATGTGGTCGAGTAACGTGCCCCTACACAGATTACAACAGGAGATAAAAATAAGAAACAACGTTTTAAACCAGACTTTGTCAAGCCACACACATGCCTACCTCTCTCATGGAGATCATGAATAAAAAGGAAGTAGGAAGGAGTGGCCAAAACTTATATACACCGGAGGTGTTACACTAATTAGGAGCAGTAGGGGGTACATGGGGACGTTCTCAGCGTTCCACATAAACATGACAACACAAACACATCAGGTATCACTTCAATTAAACAGAAACTTGTGTAATTATAACAATAACAATATTATACAATATTTACAACAACATTATAACCCTGTTACACTCATACAGATGATGCTGGGTGCCTGCACATATCGGAGGCGGAGGCGAATGAGGGAGCGGATAGAATAGCTAAAAGAGGGACTAGAATTGTAGGAGCTATTTAGTAGTGTGTTCCTAGGTTTCTAATATCTGTTTATTTATTTTTTGTTGTTGTTTGGATTACTTGATAATATATTCTTGTTAGTTATTTATCTATAATATTTTGTTGGGGTTAATTAGTAGTTAATTTGTGGGTTCATTTCATTGGATAACACCCTGGGCACCTGCAACATATTTAGGTAGGCAGTGCTCACAGGACCAGCATGCACCGGGGTACGCCTATGGTTTTTGTACCAGAGCAAGAGAGGCAACAGGAGACAATGCCTTTGTTCCTTTTTTGTTTGCTTGCTTGGTAATAAAAGGAAATACAAAGAAACAGTTGGAGAAGAAATTCTCCGCAACCTAATTGAGGCCTCCAAGACAACTTGTTTAAGTAAATTTCATCTCCCCAAGATAATCTCCACTTACGAGAAGGAATAAAACTCACTCACTAGTAAAAGTTAACATCATGTATTGTAAAATTGGTCAGACAATTATCAATTACAACACAATTAAAATCACAAAAACACAGGATCCTGGGCTGAGTTTCTCTTCCAATGTCCGCCTGCAGCCTCCCGACGATTAGAAGGAAAGTCAGCCCCGATTCTTGCATCCCAGCGCTTTTTGTAGATCTCCTTAGATGGGGTGGAGTTGGGGGTATGTGTGGGAGATGGACCAGGATCCCGTTCCCGGACCAGATACTTCCTCCTTCACCCCATTATCCTTATTGCCTCCTGAGTAAATAACCGTAAATACCTCAGACCTTCCTGGCCTTTGGTTCTCCCCCAATGACCTCTGCAAAGATAAGAAGAAGAAACACAATGCAGGATGTTGTGCCCTGACCATTTGTTAACTGACCTTTGACCTGCACTGGTCAACAGTTTAACTTGATACTCATCTACCCTACATCAAAGACAATTATTTAAAACTAGATTAGGCTACAAAACGGAACAAGATTGGACAATGACTCTTTTGCCTGCGTAAAACACAACCTGTGGTGCATCAGTGGCCTTTTGATTATAGTTTAAGTTAAGTTTATTTTTGAAGGACAAATAGTCACTACATAAAGTACAAAACCCCGCCCTTGGATAAAGGAAAGAACCCATCAACAATGGACTCGTTGGACTCTTTTGGACTTGGGATGAACAAAGCGCACGGATTGTTTTATTCATCGGCCATGTGAAATCGCGTCAGCCTTCAAACTACGCATGGCCCACACCAGCGACACACTCAGCTTGCCCATCAGAAACTGGTATGTGTTGATACTGCAAAAGCTGTATTGGAAAACGGTGATAACTCGGAGTGAAGTCAGCTATCAAGCGCTACTTTACGCAGGAGTGCTGGCATATTTCATTCATAAAATCTACAACTCCAGTGCAGATCCGTGCTTGCAAGAGTGGCTGTGCTGCCAGTGAGGATTATATTTGGCCTTTTAACCCCCTCGCTTTTTGAATTAAATGGAATGGTTGACGGACTATATGATTAAAGATGTCTGATGTTAATACAGAATGATGTTGAAATACCAACAACAAAAAGTAATATTAAATGGACATCGAAAGGATTGAGTTTTTACATAAAAACGTGTCAAGACAAAAGGAGTCTCAAATGTAGACAAGCCAAAAGGTATATGGAAAAAATCCGTCATGTCATGTATGTCATGTAGTGTACCCTATAGTAAAGTATATGTCCATCTTGTACTGCATTATAACAAGCGTAACTGGTCAGAGTTCACACATGGTGTACATGGTAAAACTATTGTGACAGTCACAATATGGTTTTAGTGATAAAGCATGGGAAGACTGGGAATGGTTGGAATGCCATTTGCAGTGCTCTACAACAGACAGCTTTGACATTTAATGACAAGTGTATTGTACTGCAGTTCAGCCGCTAGTATTGGAGAAGGCCTACTAAGACCATCTCCAGGGATGACATCAAAGATTAGTTTCCTGGTCCAGAAAACTTTCTGAGACGCAGCCATCTGGTGGATCCAGCACTCCAGGGACTCAGCAGGAAACTACTGAAGATGATGCAGGTCCAGTGGGTTCTGCTGTCTATCAGAGCTTTTAAAAACACAAAGCTAGGAAGCCAAACAAAGCAGTAGTAGCCCATCTACTCAACCTTGAGTTGGACTCAAGAAGACGCTTTATTATGTCTGATGTTTTCACAGGAAAGAGCAACCAACATTTTTAAGTTTACCCGTGTTTCAAAGAACTGGACCATGTGAGTAAAAAGATTTAGTTTCTGTCCAAATATGTGACATGTACTAACATTTGTCATATTGTCATGACCTGGTAAGAGACCAGCTGTCTTTAATGTTCACAGATAATTGCATTTAATGAAGCCTCAGTAGATGACTAGTAGGCTGATTTAATAATATAGCTTTATATTATGCATTAAGCCACATTACATTCTTTTCAGGTAATGGATGAGATGCTAAGCATAATCCAACCAAACAGAGATAAGGACAGATAAGACAACCTTTTGTCAAAGGTCCAGTTCTATGGTGTGATGAAGAAAGCCATGAAGCCTCCAAAGACCTTTAATGGAGTCACATCCATGGAACAAATGCTGGATTATATTGCTTCCGCTTCTGCTTTCATTCAAAACAGCGGAACACACCTTAGCAGTGTTTGTAGCCCTACCAAGTCTTTCCATCTAGTCCACCACCACCAAAGATGTTGGGTCCATGCAGTGAAGCACTATGTCACGTAATTAAGGTGTGAAATAGTTGGAAAGGAATGGCCTTTATTGTCATTATACAAGATGTTCAACGAGATTGGAGAGCTTCTCCTTTCAGTGCAATAGTTAAGTTTAAAAAAAGTATACAAAAAGTCAAAGTAAAAAAAGACAGTTTAACAAGATATCCAAGATATACAACCATTGTTAAGATTCTTATATACAGAAGTGGAAAAAAATACAAATAGAGAGGTAGAGATCAACTATTTTTGTGAAGGACTGGTTTGATGTTAGTATGATCATGCGGTTCAACTGAAGTCTTGGTGTGAGCGCGTATATAAATAATTTTAATACAAGCTTAAAGGAATAGTTTGGATTTTTGGGCATGAATTTCTATGACATTCACATCAGCAGTGTACAACAATATGCGTTCAAAGGAGTAATACATTTGCATCACAAAAAGTCACCTTGCTGTAGTATGCTGTTGATAGGGATGCCATACAACTTCATGTCCAAAAATCCAAACTCTCTCTTTGAAGTGGATTAGGTTTGAGTTGAAATCGAAGGCACACGATACATAAGTTAAAACAGCAATTTATTTCCGCCTGCCGCCTGTCTGGTACTCCATGCGACCTGGCTTGTATTTTGTATTTTTGGCAGTACTTCTTTTGAGACGGTACCATTTGTTTAGACGCTTTTGTTTTCAGGATGTGTTTATCGTGTTGTATTTTGGTTGAAATCAAGTATGTCAAATGAAGATTTATCTCCTTTTCCCATATCTAGTAATCTTTGTATTTCTGCTTAAAACAAGCATAACATTAGAACGACTAGCAATTATAACAGCACACGTTTCTTATCAATAAAGAACAATATTCCCATATCTAGAATATGGAAGAACATTTGCTAGCATTATAAAAGTACATGTTATCTCACTTTATGATATTAATAAATATATTTGGCTTCATCTCTTCTTGTAATAAGTATGGCTGTTTTTGCAGTGTTCTCCCTGGACGGGGTGTTTGGTGCTGGTGGGTACGTGATGCACCAGGTGATCGCCCCTGGCACCCTCAAGGTGGGAGACCACGTGCACATCCACCTGGACCATTTTCCATCTCTTTGCCACATTTCAATAGTGACGACTCATCTTCCCTCTTGACCCCCCTGGGTTGCCATTGGCTGCTGACCTTCCATGTGCCCTCAGGCCCACCGGTTGGTGTGTATGGCCAACCACACGGCCACACACGCTCAAGGAAAGGAGCGGAGTCACAGCAATGGATGAAAAACGGCCAACACGGAGGCAGGGCCGGGCGAGTTACGCCACCATATGTGGATGGATTGGATTTGCTCTGGCCATCATTGCTGAACAGCCAACTGACAACGAGACTGACTCCGACAACGATCAGGGAACCCGGCATGTCTGATGGTGCACCTTATGTATGTAAGTACAGAAATAGGTCCTGCACCTTATAATACGCTCCACCTTATGTATGTAAGTACAGAAATAGGCCCTGCACCTTATAATACGCTCCACCTTATGTATGTAAGTACAGAAATAGGCCCTGCACCTTACGGTGCGGACAATACGTTGCATGAAATGACAATGTCGATATTTCCGCCGTCTCTCCTCCTCCTCTTCTTCTGTCTTTATTAATTGGGAATCGCAAAGGCCAAGATGGCGACTGTTGGGTGGTAGGTGTCAATCAGTGCACACTCATCATTTTGGTAGATTTGCAGTGAAAGTGTAACACGAGTGTGCCGATGGAGACGTTTGACTTTCTGAAATGCTTGTCATCTTGTTACTGCTGTTTCCCATGATACCTTGCAGGCGGCAGTCAAGGCTCAGGCTGTGCTGGACAACAACGGCCGCAGAGACCTGCTGGTGGACTCTGTGGAGGCAGAGTCACTTTCCGTACGACTCCACCCTCAGAGAACCAGTGGAGACAGGTTGCTAACATTAGCATTAGCACTGTTTCATGTCAGGTGGTGATGAAGGCAGTCAACCAGCTGAGCTCAGCTCTTCCTCAAAGTCACGTGATGCTGCTGGCACACCAGAGGCATTCTGGGAAAGTCCTGTGAGCCTGTCAGGTGCCAAAGGTAAAGCTGTCCTTCACCTGTGGTGGGCCAATTTTTTTGTTTTAAAAGGAATTTAAGAAAACGTCATGCTTAAACACAGTTAGCCAGCAATACAAATAATAATCATAGTCATAACACGTTCATTTAACATGTTAAATTAACATGTTGAATCTGGCATCCTATCGCACTAATGAAGGGGAAGATGCAAAAAATGAAGCGTCCCACACCTGTGATAGCGTATCATTGCATTATCCATCAAGAGGCTTAGTGTGGGAAGGTGCTGGGGATGGAGAACGTTGTGACCACAGTCATGAAAACAGTCAACTTTATTCGGGCGGGTGGCCTGAACCACCGTCAGTTCCAGCAGTTGTTGCTGGAGATAGGCTCGAACACGGGGACGTGCCGTACCATAGAGAAGTGCGGTGGCTGAGTAGGAGCAAACTCCTTGAGCGATTGTTTGAGCTCCTTTTATACCCCAACACCTTCAGATGGAGCTCATTGGGCTTCAAAGCCACAGTGGCCTGAGAGCAAAGTTACAGGATGCTGCAATCCAGGACTTTTACCATCTGCTGCCCCCTGGTTCGATGCCGCAGCTTGGACTTCATGCTGGTTTTTTCCATCATGAATCTGAACAAAAACAAGCACAGATCACGCCTAAGCCTCGGCCCAGGACCCAAAAGCAGACATTGACACACTGGCAACGGGAAAAGGGTGTCAGACATCTGGTCAGAAAACACACAGGTCAGCATTTAAAAAACCTTCATGAAAAGATATCATCAAATGTAAATCAACCACTTAAACTGAGTGCAATTTCATGATTGTGCTTGCATTTTGTTTTGTGTTATCTTTTTCAGAACATGATCAATCGATAGTAGAGAGAGAATCCACTTGGTGTGTTCAAGGACAGGCAGAGGTAAAGGTAGGGGGTCGCATCCGGTGCTTGTGAGATGGCTGCTGACCTTTGTGTGACCTTTGTGCGTGCAGGTCAACTACAGAGGTCGTCAAGAGAAGCTGGTGTGCATGAGGAACCCCCGGGGTCAGGTGTAGTGGACCGGCACTTGGAGTGACGGGTATCAAACATTAGCATTAGCCTTTAGCTTGCAGTAAATGAAAGTGGATGTGCTCACTGCCTGCTAACGTGCTAACATGGACTGTGATGACCTTGATGATGATGATTTGATTGACAGAATGTCCCACAAAGACTTCCTGCGTCACTACTCTCACTTTGATCCCCGACACCATCTTGGATGACTCGTCAAGCACTGGAGCGTCAACAAGTTCGGCTCGTGGCGTCACGGCTTAACGGCCAGTGGATGCAGGAACCACCCCTGTGAGCGGCCCCCGTTGGCTTAGCTTGCTATGTTGACCCCATTTGGTCCCCCCCAGGCACCTTCTGGATGAAGCCGCAGGTCATCATCAGGTTGGACGAGGAGGACAATGACCCTGACGACGGCAGGGTGGGCTGCAGCTTGGTGGTGGATCTGATGCAGAGGAACCGCAGGAAGCTTCAAAAGCGGGGGGGGGCATGCACACCATTGGATTGGCCATCTACGAGGTGGGATGAGCATTTGCAGGAATACCAAAAAAAGCTCAAAGGCTTCTCGTCTGGCAGGTTCCCAAACAGGTGGGGTGGCAGGTCACGCTCCGGGTAAACGGGGGTTGTCGACGCTGACTGGCTGTTTTCCCGCCTTGGTTCCATGGCCGGCAGCAGGTGCACCAGGACAAGAACTTCTTCTTAACGTACGCTCAGACTGCCAGGTCCGAGACCTTCATCAACCTTCCAGAGGTCACCTTGCGCATCAAGCTGCCGCCCGGCGAGTACCTGGCGGGGCCCGCCACCTCCGAGCCGAACCTCAACGGTGACTTCTGCATCTGTGTCTTTGCCGAGAAACGCACTGAGGCCGTGTAACAGGAAGTGTATGATGCTGCCTAACGTGTGAGTGTGTGTGTTCAGGCCGTTTGACGAACCGGTCAGCGCAGATCTTGATTTTCAGTAGCATTGATAAACCGTGCTATGCTAACTATGCTAAATATTCTGACAGGAAATGGAAATGGTGACAGACGAGGAGGTGGACGCGGGATTCCGAGACCTCTTCGCCAAGCTAGTGTAGTCGGTGGAATGCCGCATCTTTTGTTATTGTGTTAACAGACACCCCCTCTATTGTTTATTTTCTATTGAACTACTCTATTTGTATGTAGAGGGTCAGTTACCATTGTTCGCCAGTAGGTGGTGATCTGGTCCCATTGTGGATCAATTGGAGACTATGCCCGTACGCTCTGCCCATGCGCAGGAGAAATAAAGGCGCAAGGCATGAGGAAGATGCTAACTGGTCCTCTCTCTGTTAATCCACAGGTAATGCAAAATATTAGTTTACTAGTTCTGTCCTAGTACTGTATGAAGTGCGAGTACAATGTTGAGCGTTTTTGTGACTTGTCCGAGTATATTGGAGACATATGTTGCAGTTAACGGGCGGCACGGTGGTCTAGGGGTTAGCGCGCAGACATCACAGCTAGGAGACCAGGGTTCAATTCCACCCTCGGGCATCTCTGTGTGGAGTTGGCATGTTCTCCCCGTGCATGCGTGGGTTTTCTCCGGGTACTCCGGTTTCCTCCCACATTCCAAAAACATGCTAGGTTAATTGGCGAGTCCAAATTGTCCATAGGTATGAATGTGAGTGTGAATGGTTGTTTGTCTATATGTGCCCACCAGTCCAGGGTGTACCCCGCCTTACGCCCGAAGACAGCTGGGATAGGCTCCAGCACCCCCCGCGACCCTCGTGAGGAAAAGCGGTAGAATGAATGAATGTTACAGTTAACAAGTGTTGGCTCGATGCCAGGAGGCCCCTGCGTTACTAAGCTAGCTAAGAAAGGGCCTATAGTACTTTCTATTTAGGCGTATTTGTTGCAAAATGGCATTAAGTGTTCTGTAAAATCAAATTGTTTGACATATTATCCAGTTTTAACTAGCTAGACCAGGGGGGGGGCAAACTTTTTGACTTGTGGGCCGCATTGATTTAACAACATTGACGGGGGGGGCCCCAGACTATAATATTTTACACGTAACGGTCAATTTTTACACGTATATTTCACACACGTTTTACATGTAAAAGTGTCATGCAATCTGCTATATGTGCACTTTTTCTAAGTGTGTTAGAAATTAAATGTATAATAATAATAATAATGATGATTATTATTGTTATTTAATAATTATTTTTATTTAGTACAATTATTAATTAATATCATTAATATTAATAATTATTTTTTAATTTAATATTAGTATTAATTAATATTATTAATGGTAATAATTAATAATATTTTATTGATTGTATTATTAATATAATTATTATTTATTTAATATTATTGGAAAATATATATTTTTTAAATTTATTATTATTACTATGTGCTTGTGTCCCTTTTTTTTAGGAGCATTTTGTAAACAACTGACCACATCAAATAACAAAATTGATAAACCAGTTACTTCAACCATCAAAAGGTTGGCTCAAGCCATGATGCCAGGTTGTATGCTGAGTTTAAATGAAATACTTTGGAAAGAACAGGCGGGCCGTATTCAAGCACTTGGCGGGCCGGATGTGGCCCCCGGGCTGTAGTTTGCCCATCCCTGAGCTAGACGAACAAGAGGCTCTATGTTTTGCTACATTGACATTCCTGTTGCTAGTCATGTGAGTGAAATATGTAGAAATGTATCATTTGTGTTGTTATGTTAATGTTAGCCTCATTTAGCTTTTGTGAAATGTTGTGAGTATGAGAGGGAAATAAGCCGCACCTTAACTGAAAAGCCTATTGTGGGAAATGTCATTGTGTATTTGTTTGTTTATTGTTTATCATGATGCCAGGTCAGAAATAAAGGCGCAAGGCACGAGGAAGATGCTAACGTGGTCCTCTGTTAACCCACAGCCATTGTAATTTAAGGTTACTGTGTAACCCTTGCTGCCGGTGTTGTTCCAAGTTTTGCATGCCTGCCAGAATCGGCAATATCAAATTCCAACTGTGGGTTTTGCACCCCCCACATGGACGAAGATGATTTCTACATGTATGTAGTTCACATGGTTTGCTCAACAGCAAATATGGGTGCATACATTCTACGGCAGGGTGGATTTTGTGCCTGCTGAGATTTGCATGCATCCCCTACTTGGACCAGCGTAACTTCTATATGTCTATAGTTCACATGACTCCTCTGAATATTCTTCTGGTAATACTGTAGCTATCTATGCTTGATGCCTCCTTATACATCTATGCACACTGGCTGTACAAAAATAGTACTGGCCAAGTTAGCTACTGGTACTCATATTGAGGTCATGACCCTTTTCTTGCATTTTAACAAAGAAAGATTTCACAAATCACAAACTCTTTGGGGTCTGTAGATTAATCCAGTCCTGATTTGAGAAGTCTAGGTCTAATAGTTTTCGAAGTAGACCAGGTCTAATATGGACGAGATGGTAAGAAAATGTCTAAATGTGCCTTTATTCACAAATACAATAGTCACCGTCAGGAAAAGGCAATGTCTTACATGAAATGTTCTCACATTAAGAAGCATCACCAAATACAGACCATCTGGAAAAACAATACAATTAGTCATTATGTGACCTTCAATTCCACCTTACATTTACCTTCAAGTGCTGTATCAGAAGCCAACTTCAGCATCGTAACATAGTGTTGGAAAAGTAATTATTCTCATGTACGTCTTTCTTCTGAGTCCAACTTGTGTAGTTTACATCCATCTTGTGTTCTTTACACAGGTGTCAGAATGTACTGTCTGCCAGGCGGCTCAGCATACCATAAAGCAGAATGTCCGATATACTCCCATAAAGGTATCATTTCTTTTATTACTTTGTCATTCTGTCTTCTCCCTGCATTATTGCTCTAATAATCTGCATTTTAGTGAAGGTTATATTAGTCCATGTGGTTGTACTGGATAAGTTAGCTTTTGTCTGGTTTACTTTGGTATTCCGTTTAAATACATTTCATTTGCTCAGTTTCTCCTCCCCGTTCTGCTCCTGACCAACTTTGTTACAGCTTGCATTTGGGTGTGACGGTATGTTGGGGTGTGGATGCCAGATGCAGAGGCGGGCAACACGAGGAGCAGTTTTAGTGTCTTCAATAGCAAGTCCAAAGCAAAATCCAAAAGAGCAACACAAGGGGGTGGCGAAGGAAAAAGGAAAACAACAGAAAATGTCACCACGAACACCGGATCAGGTAAACAGCTTGCGTTTGGCAAAAAGCTGGCCGGATGGGTAGGGAGAGCTGGGCTAACCTAGCAGGAGTCACACACAAGTAAGCTTAAGCAGTATGAACAATAGAACTGGTTGGTGCATCCATCCATTTTCTATGCCGCTAATCCTCACTAGGGTCACTGTGTTCTGGGTGTTCTGGCTGGTGTCAAACCTAATTTAATGTTCCACTGTTTTTTTGTTTTTTTAGGTCACACAGCCATTTGAACTTGTGGGTATGGACCTGATTGGCAAGTTAATGTATTTGTAGAATGAAAGTATAGCATGAGATATTGTCTATTTTACAGATGGACAGCGGTGTGGAGGATTATATTGGAGCGGAGACAGTTTGCGAGGACATTAGGCGGCTTGATGAGATCAGGGACATAGTCCTCAAAAACGTGTCCCGATCTCAGCAGAGAACCATGCAAGAGATTAGTTTGAAACGGAAGCAAGTCAGCTTTGCAGCGGGTGACAGAGTGTGGCGACAGAATGTGAGGAGCCAACAGCGTAAGGGTGGGAAGCTGGAGTCCAATTTTCTTGGGCCCTTCACCATCACGACAATCCACGGGAAAAGTGCTGATCTCATTGGGGACAATGGAGTGGATTACAAAAAAATCAGCATGACCACCTAAAACATTTCAGGCAGGAGAATCTGCGGATTCCCTCCAAAATTGGTGAATACGCTGCCACAGGAACTGCTGTCAATGTGCCAGGTGTGTCTGTCCCCACTGCCACTGTCCTCACTGCATAAGACCTTTGGTGATTGTCGCAGTAGCCTCAGCCCTCGCCACCTCAAGACATGCAGCCACTGTCCAAGCTACGTCTGCCGACTGCTTCTGTCCCTGCCGCCACGCCTACAGCCACAGTCCGAGCTGCCTCTGTCCTCGCTGCCACAGGACCAACTGCCTCTGTCCTCCCAGTCACTGTCCCAGGTGCAGCAAGACCTGAATGTAAAGACTCTCCAGCTGAAGGACGTGTCGCATCCCTAAATAGTGGCACATACAGTGAAACAGAAGTACAAAAATGTATGTTTATTTCACATTTTGCCTTTACAAATTGTGTTTACAATTGTACTGGAGCCTATCCCAGCTGTCCACCCTGGACTGGTGGCCAGCCAATCCCAGGGCACATATAGACAAACAACCATTACCACCCACATTCATACACTGCAACATTTTCATTTCATTTTCTACCGCTTTTCCTCACAAGGTTTCCTGCACATGGATGAATATTTATTCCTTTTAAAGTTGATAATTCCGTTTAAATGTGTGTTTAAGAAAGCTGAATGTTACTATGTTCAGTGTTTACATATAAATATTTCTTTAAACTTGAGACCTGTAATATTTGTTATCATTTTCATTTTTTCATGTACATTGAGGGAGCAAAAGCAGTATTGGCAAAAGTAATTGGCAAAATCGGCCATCGGCTCAGGGTGATGGAAAAAAAACAACACCGGTCGATCCCTAGTAGCCAGTCTGGGTGAGAAATGATTCATTTGTTCGTTCTCTTGTTTTTGCTTTGCTTTAGTTCACTGAGCTAACATGCTGCTAACCACTAACTGTAAGAGACCATTGTTGCCAGCTTCCCAAGACAGTAGCACACTGCGGTCAACAGGGTGCAGCGCTTAAAAGCAGCAATAAGACCCTTTTACAGCTGAGCATGCATTTTGGCAACAGATGTAGTCTGTCTCCTCCAGTCATCCAGAGGAGTTATCAAGCTGCAAAGGTTCAATTAAACATTTTACCAGCACCAAAATCACTCAAACATTTGTTTATTGAGTGTATGATACTTCTGAATTGGTATTTCAGTTGTCGATATAAGTTGTTCAAACTTCTGAAAAATTGTGACTGTTTCAGAGCAATCAGTGACTGCAACCTATTAAACGTGTTGATTAGACTGGGAACACGATTAAAACTGCTCGTGTTTGCAATGGCCCATTGACAAGCTGCTGTGGTCTGTCATGCTTCCCTTGTCAAGATGCGCGTGCAGCTTTCTCATTGTTTACTAACTGTAAAAGTGTCTATTGATTCCACATGAGACAGATGGCAGTTTAAATCAGATGTAAGGAGTTTGTGTGTTTTCTTTCTTTCTTTTACCAGCACGACCACATGCCACCGCTTTGACATTGGGAGATAGGTGCAACAACTCTAACAGTAAAAGTTCATTTACAAGCATGGCTTTTAATAAATGACAATTCCATATTCCTGAATAGAGCTGGAAAGAGGGGTAACACTATTTTCTGACAGAAAATGTACCTTTGAACAATCTCCAGTGTCCTTGCCGCTTCTTCTTGATACTGCAGGTTGAACACATAGAAGGTTGCAAAAACTGCAGCAAGCCCTGTGATGAAGGATTTTTGGGCGCCTTCACAGATGACCTGGCTTTCAACGCTGATCATCCAACGGCCCAATGTGACTCCATCACCAGCAACTGATGCATAGACAAATACATTTTGATGGAAAACAAATATGGGTATAAGGGCCCTATATGAGGATAAGAAGGTCACAGAAAAGGCCACCTCTTATATAGATATTGTTTTATTTTTCAAACAGTATATTTTGTGCAACTTCACGTTTGTGTGGCATTAGTTGGAAGCTATTTTTTTGTTGTTGTTTAACTGGTGTTTTAGATGAATACACACCCAGTGAACTGTAGTGCTAAAAGGAAAGCTGGACAGAAATGTGTTCAATGTATTCATTGCGAAGTCTGTGTATTTTGCTGGATAACATACTAAAGACGGAACATAAGTGTGCAACACGTATCCACATATTTTCTATTGTATTCACGTATATCAAGTATCATAAGTTGTGCTCTTCGCAATTAATTTGTTTCCACAACTTGAGATAGCAAAAAGAGTTATGGGGGAACTAAATCAACGACAGACCAGGGCAAAACTTAAGTTTAGGAGACATATAGAAAAAGAGAAATTAGACAGATGGAGCCACAGAAAGACAGTCTGACTTTGTTCTATACTGACATGCTTTCATGACACTTACCCAGTAGAATCAGTCGTGGACTGGCTGGGAGGGTCAGGGTGCGCTCAACATCAGCTGCAGTGGCAGACATCTGTATAACATCGACATGCAAATTAAGAATGGAATTGCATGTACAGTCACAGTAGACACGAGAAGTGATGCAAAACAAAACTTAGACATCAGCAAAGAGTATCAGTTCCTCTGTTCTCTCATTGAAGTAAGCCATCAGCAACTGGATGATGCATAGAGTCAATTTCCCATCTTCAAACTGTCCAGTTTTGTCCTTAAATACTTCTCTATGCGTTGTCCACATCCTTCAATGGATATCTCCAAGGCACGCAAAACGCTGATGTCAGTTAGCAACTCAAAGTGACAGTAGATACCCTTTTGGGTAACAAGGTAGGGCCACTGGAGCAGGGCTCGACAATAACGTTGTACCGATGGCCCGGGGCAAGTTAAAACAAAATTCGGGCAAGTAAATCCAATCATTAATATTCCCGTCGGGCAAGTGCACTTTAGCATGCCGTACTGCCAAGAGTTTTTTTTAAAGCGGTTCTTGTTGGGTGTTGGTAAAACACGGACTGTGTAATTCCGGTGGTAATTTGCAAACCAATCCTTGCAAATCTTGAAATGGACCAATCAGAATCGTTTATTTAGACCGCGGTCCGTAATCCACAATCCGCGTTTTACCCACACCCGTTCTTGTTGGCGATCAACCAATCAGCGATCGTTTTACTAGGAAAACATCTATCATGGCGTCCCTGCCAACATGGTCTAATTCTTCAACAACTTGTGAAGGAAAACAGCAAAAAGTGATGAAACAGTGCCTCCTAAACAAGTATTTTATTAGCGGCAGCAAATCAAAGGATGGCACAGGTGAGTGAATCACATTGCTGTGACAATTTGAAGTGGTCACAATGAAACACCACCCATTAGATCCAATACCAAGTGCTGATTTTGCACAAGCTACAAAACCTAGCGGTTTCATTTCTCTGTGGATTTTTCTCACCTTTGCTTCACAAATTATTGTTTGACCATTGAGCATTTTTTCTGGATTAAAAACACTTTACTAGTACACAAATGTGTCAAATGTTTCATTGTGGTGCACAACTTATAAATATCACTGCTTACTACGACTACCATGTGTAAGGTAGCATGGCTTGCCATGTTAACATACATCTCCACAAATTTTCAGACATTCCTCCAAATACAATGCATCAGTACTATTATCTGATGAATTATCAGCATATATTGATATATGATATCATTATGGCAGTCTTTTCATTTTACATGGGGCAAGTTCGGGCAAGTAGTTCTCACCTTAAGGATTCCCCATGGGCAAGTAATTTTTGTTTTTAACGTAGAGCCCTGTTAAGGATTCCCCATGGGCAAGTAATTTTTGTTTTTAACGTAGAGCCCTGCTGGAGTCTTAAATCTTCAATGGAAGGTGCTGGAGTCTCATTGATTTGGTTACGCTGAAGACAGAATGTTGTTTTCATCAAGTTTATCACTTCTGCTCTCTCATTGCCTTGAATTCCTTCTTGCCCGATGTTTACCAATTGTTGCCGCTTCTGCTCCACCGTCTCATAGGTTTCTTCAAGTGGAGGGTCCGGCTGAAATTGTGTGCATCCGTAAGAATCAGTTGGCCTCTGAAGTTGTCCAGACTGTCTTGATATTCTCCAGCAGTGTATTGCAGTCCTCATCATTCTGATTCCTAGTGCTGCTTGTACTTGCAATGGACTCAACTGGAGTTCCTTCCAGGTAATCTTTATGCTTTCTGGACACATGTGATGTGAACGTTGACGTAACTGTAAATGCAGGGCTCTACGTTAAAAACAAAAATTACTTGCCCATGGGGAATCCTTAAGGTGAGAACTACTTGCCCGAACTTGCCCCATGTAAAATGAAAAGACTGCCATAATGATATCATATATCAATATATGCTGATAATTCATCAGATCATAGTACTGATGCATTGTATTTGGAGGAATGTCTGAAAATTTGTGGAGATGTATGTTAACATGGCAAGCCATGCTACCTTACACATGGTAGTCGTAGTAAGCAGTGATATTTATTTAAGTTGTACACCTCAATGAAACATTTGACACATTTGTGTACTAGTAAAGTGTTTTTAGAAAGAAATGCTCAGAAAAAATGCTCAATGGTCAAACAATAATTTGTGAAGCAAAGGTGAGAAAAATACACAGAGAAATGAAACCGCTAGGTTTTGTAGCTTGTGCAAAATCAGCACTTGGTATTGGATCTAATGGGTGGTGTTTCATTGTGACCACTTCAAATTGTCACAGCAACGTGATTCACTCACCTTTGCCATCATTTGATTTGCTGCCGCTAATAAAATACTTATTTAGGAGGCACTGTTTCATCACTTTTTGGTGTTTTCCTTCAGAAGTTGTTGAAGAATTAGACGATGTTGGCAGGGACGCCATGATAGATGTTTTCCTAGTAAAACGATCGCTGATTGGTTGATCGCGAACAAGAACGGGTGTGGGTAAAACGCGGATTGTGGATTACGGACCGCGGTCTAAATAAACGATTCTGATTGGTCCATTTCAAGATTTGCAAGGATTGGTTTGCAAATTACCACCGGAATTACGCAGTCCGAGTTTTACCAACACCCAACAAGAACCGCTTTAAAAAAAACTCTTGGCAGTACGGCATGCTAAAGTGCACTTGCCCGACGGGAATATTAATGATTGGATTTACTTGCCCGAATTTTGTTTTAACTTGCCCCGGGCCATCGGTACATCGTTATTGTCGAGCCCTGAAATGTTTTGTCACAATGTCTAAAAGGGCATGAGACAGTCTTGCCATCAGTTATATGACTTGTCAGGTGCAAGAGAAGACCCCGGATATCATCACACTTTATACTAAATCTCCTGCATTATCCAGTTTAGTTACATTATTTACATATTTATGGCAATGAGTGTGAAAGCGAAAGGCTGAAAACGTACAAAAAGTTATTGTGCATTCAGGGAAACCACACTTGAAGGATGCATTGGGCAGACAATATCATGTTTAAACTATTTTCAGGCCTTCACAACAAAATGATCTCAACTACACACAATCTTTAAAATACACTCTCAAGATATATATTACAATAGTACACATTAGAAGCTGTTATTTAGCTTTTTGCCTCAACTAGCATAACAAGCGTCTCCCTAAACTGTTTTGTTTAAAAGAAAGAACTGGTAAAATAGAGCGATGTAGCCAGCAAATCAAATTTAAGTAACAGTTAAATTAAGTAACTTTTTAAGTAACTCAAAGAAAAGCTAAACCTTTGTCCACAGCTTTGCTAAATTAGCTAGTAGCGTTATGCTAGCTTGCGGCGCTAATTTTGACTCGACGTTTTCGGCACAAAAAAAGCTGCTCTTAATAAATGTTAATCCAACACAAAATCACATAATACCATTCTTCGTACTTTAGCAAGATATATTTACCTTCTGGGGTGCAGGATGGATGATGATGATGATGATGATGATGATGATGATACGCCGCTGGGAGAGGAGGGGCGGAAGCAGCAGGTGTCGCCTCCTCAAGTGCTCCGTCCAGTTTGGTGCTTTCAGTTTAACAGTCCGTATGAAAACAAATTCTTCGTTTTCTAGTTATTGTTCCCTCGATCTCAAATTAAAACACCAGTGCTTAGACCTAGTTTTTAATTGTATTTAATTTGTAATTTTGCAAAATAAATACTGTATTGTACTGTAAGATTTTACAGATGCTTGCTGTTAATATTTTGTTCCTCAGAGGCGTTTGAATTTACAGTATTCAACTGTATCAATGGAGAACGGTACACTATTGTTCAAAATACCTTGTATTTTTACAGTAATTTGTTGCATTGTAGTGAACGAGTGGTTAGCGCGTAGACCTCACAGCTAGGAGACCAGGGTTCAATTCCACCCTCGGCCATCTCTGTGTGGAGTTTGCATGTTCTCCCCGTGCATGCATGGGTTTTCCTTTTGCATGGTTGTTTGTCTATATGTGCCCTGGGATTGGCTGGCCACCAGTCCAGGGTGGACAGCTGGGATAGGCTCCAGCATGCCCGCGACCCTGGTGAGGATAAGCGGTAGAAAATGAATGAATGAATGAGTTACTTAGATATACATACAGATGATGCTGGGTGCCTGGAGTGGAGGGGAATGAGGTAGCGGATAGAATAGCTAAAAGAGGGACTAGAATGATGGACATGATCAATGTACCTTTGGGTAAAGGAGAAATAAAGGCAATTATCAAAACCAAACCAGATGGGATATGGATAAAGGGGGAAGGCAATATTACAAAATACAAAAAGATGCTAAAGCACAAGGGGTGAAGATGAAAAACACAAAAGAGGAAACTATTTTAACGAGGCTACGATTGGATCATACTGGGTTCAATAAAACATATTTTTTAGTAGGTAAAAGGACGTGTGAAATATGTCTAGAATGTAAGGCCATAGAGAATGTGGAACATATACTGTTACATTGTGGAAATATAGGGACCAGCGTATGTAGCTAAGGGAAAGGATGACTAAAAGAGGAAAGGAGTGGAGCATGGAGAGTACACTAGGGCAGGGGTGGGCAAACTACGGCCCGGGGGTCACATCCGGCCCGCCAAGTGTTTGAATACGGCCCGCCCATTCTTTCCAAAGTATTTCATTTAAAGTCAACATACAAGCTGGCATCATGGCTTAAGCCGACATTTTCATGGTTTGGCGGTTTTATCAATTTCGTTATTTGATGCGGTCTGTTGTTTACAAAGTGAAAAAAGGGACACAAGCACATAAAAATAATAATAATAATAATAATATTAAATAATAAATGTATTCTTATTATTATAAATTTATAACGCACTTTACATCAAATAAATGATCTCAAAGTGCACATATAGCAGATTGCATAACACTTTTACAGATACAATAATTCCAGCTGGACTGTTACGTGTAAAATATCGAGTGTGGCCCCCTCGTCAATTTTGTTAAATCAATGCGGCCGCCCATCAAAATGTTTGCCCACCCCTGCCTCAGTCCTTCTGTAAAGATGAGCGGACCTAAGAAAAGGAAAGTGGACAGAGAATGTTGAGTGTTCAATAAGGAGTGGACAACTAAATATTTTTTCACTGAACACCGATCGTCTGCTGTATGCCTGATATGTCAGGAAACTGTGGCGGTTTTTAAAGAATATAATATTAGCCGTCACTTTACTACAAAGCATGCTAACTATGCTAGCAAGCTATCAACGAAAGAACGGGAAGCTACAGCTCAGAAGTTGGCGGCTAATTTACAGGCTCAACAAAACTTTTTTCACCGCCAAACTGCCATTCAGGAGTCAAGTACCAAGGCCAGTTTTATGCTTTCATTCAAACTGGCAAAGGCCAGCAAGCCTCTGTCTGAAGGCGAGTTTTTAAAAGAATGTATGGTGGAGACAGCAAGTGTCTTGTGCCCAGAGAGCAAAGACAAATTTGAAAAAATCAGTTTATCGCGCAGGACAGTGACTCGCCGTGTGGAACTAATAGATGAAGATATCACCAGCAACTTAAATAAAAAGGCGGAGTCATTCACGTCATATTCATTAGCACTGGATGAAAGCAACGATGTCAAAGACACTGCTCAGCTCCTCATTTTTATCCGAGGGATTAATGACACTTTTGAAATAACGGAGGAGTTTTTGACAATGGAGTCTCTGAAAGGACAAACACGGGGAGAAGACTTGTATGACCGGGTGTCTGCTGTCATCGAAAATATGAAGCTCGCTTGGAGTAAACTTATCAACGTCACCACAGATGGATCTCTGAATTTAACAGGGAAAAACGTTGGCCTGCTGAGGAGAATCCAGAATAAAGTCAAAGATGAAAATCCTGACCAGGATGTTATTTTTCTCCACTGCATCATCCACCAGGAATCTCTAAGTAAATCGGTATTACAGCTGAATCATGTTGTGAATCCTGTCGTGAAACTTGTCAACTTTATTCGCGCAAGGGGACTTCAGCACCGTCAGTTCATTACGTTTCTGGAGGAAACTGATGTGGATCACCAGGACCTGCTTTATCACTCCCGAGTCCGCTGGTTAAGTTTGGGCAAAGTGTTTCAACGAGTGTGGGAGCTCAAAGAGGAGATTGGTGTATTTTTGGAGTTACAGGGAAAGGCTGACGAATTTCCTGAGCTGAGCAACAAGAGCTGGCTGTGTGACTTTGCGTTTGCTGCGGACGTATTTTCACACATGAATGAACTCAACATGAAACTACAGGGGAAGGATCAGTTTGTGCAGGACATGTACACAAACATGAAAGCCTTCAAATCCAAGCTGGTTTTATTCTCCAGGCAAATTTTAAATAAGTCGTTCACACATTTTCCCACACTAGCCACGCTGAAAGAGGCCGGCGCAAAAGTGAAGAAATACAGCGAGTCACTAGATGCACTGCACGGAGAATTCTGCCGTCGGTTTTCTGATTTTGAAAAAATTGTCACTTCAGTTGGTGGCCTGTCCCCTGTCACAAGACCCCGAAACAGCTCCAGAGGAGCTGCAGCTCGAACTGATCGACCTTCAGTCCGACCCAGTCTTAAAAGAGAAGTTCAACTCTCTGAAACTGAATGACTTTTATGCTTCACTCAATGAAGCCGCATTTCCAAATCTCCGGAGGACAGCGCAGAAGATGCTGGCGTTGTTCGGCTCGACCTACGAGTGTGAACAGACGTTCAGCATCATGAACATCAACAAGGCCAGCCACAGATCCCAATTAACAGACCAACACCTCAGATCCATCCTGAGAATTGCTACAACTAAACTCACTCCAGACTTTGATGCGCTGGCTAAAAAGGGGGACCAACAGCACTGTTCCCACTGAAAGTAAAAGTTTCTCCTTTGTATTATGTAAAAAATGCTTTGGAAAATAATTAGTTCAGTAAGCCTTATATGTTACATGTCATTTCTGTTAAGGAGCGCACATAAGTGGTGCACAAATGAACGCACGTTCTCAAAACAAACAATGTGCACCAGATCAAATATAACGCGCTCCGCAGTGGCGCGTTATCAATGTTCCGTCCTTGCGCTGATCGTTGTTGACTTTTGGCACTGGAGACACAAACTGAATAGAAGGAGCAGGATAAGTACATCTGAATCTCTTACTGTTTTTGAAATAAATACAGTCAGGAGGAGAGTGATGATGATATCCAGAAGGTAACAGAACTTGCAGTGCTTTAAAATAGAAATTGTTAGTAACAAAAAAAATATTTTTTTTCAGTGTTTTAAGACTCATTTCAATAAATAGCTAAATACTGTGGGGCTTTAAAGACAGATCTTTTGTTGTAATGCTTTTGTTCATTTTCATTTGAAATTAAAGCACATGTTTTCTCCATATCCCATGATATATATTTTTTTTCTCCTGTGAGGTGGGGTTACCAAAACACTCCATCCATCTGCTCCTGGTCTGGCCCCTCTGTCAAAATTTAGAACTCATTGTGGCCCACGAATCAAAAAGTTTGCCCACCCCTGCACTAGGGACACTAGGGTCACTTGGGGAGGGCGTTGGAGATATACAGAGGGGGTGATCGTGTATTTAAAGGACACAGGACTGTAGACAAGAATATACATTCATTCATTCATTTTCTACCGCTTATCCTCACCAGGGTTGCAGGGGGTACTGGAGCCTATCCCAGCTGTCCACCCTGGACTGGTGGCCAGCCAATCACAGGGCACATATAGACAAACAACCATTCCCACCCACATTCATACCTATGGACAATTTGGAGTGGCCAATTAACCAGGCATTTTTTTGGAATGGGGAGGAAAGCCACACATACACGGGGAGAACATGCAAACTCCACACAGAGATGGCCGAGGGTGGGATTGAACTCGGGTCTCCTAGCTGTGAAGTCTGCGCGCGAACCGCCGTGCAGCAGAATATAGATTATTAAAATAATTAATACCACTATTATGATTATAGAATATTTATTACCATTATTAGTAGTAGTACTATTATTAGATTTCTCTCCTACTCATCTGAATGTAAAAGAAGTCAATTGCCCATTGATATACTCCGGTACAGTAGGTGGCGGTATGCACCTGGTACAGTAGGTGGCGGTATGCTGTTTAATTGTCATGCTAGCAATTAGACCATTACAGCAAAAGACGACGAGAAGAAGAAGCTGCAGAAGAACAAGTCCAGACTTTTTATTCATTTTTTAAAGGTTTGTTGCTACAACAAGTTAAAAAGTTGAGACGGTGCACGTTGTCCTACTAAACAAACACTTCCATACCAACTTACAGTGAAGGACCAAGTCCCGCATGGAACCGGGCGGTGCAAGGTTCCAGCCCTGGCGGGACTACTTTGGCTTGTCGGACGCAGTTCGAAGGATCGTGAGTCGGAACCCGACAACTCCGGATCCTCCAGAGCAGATGATTCCTTCGGAACTGGACGCTCTCCTGGAAAAAAACGACCGTCAGGTGAACTGTGTAGCAGATGATCCAACCCGATGCACAAGGCAGTTCCACATTCATGCACCAGGTGGCGATCTGCTGGATGTTCCCGCAGAAGGAGTGCTGAAAGCAGGGCAAGAGCAGAAGCAGCCGAAGACACCCGAGCCTGCACCCGCGCACATGCTGTGCCGTTTCTGCAAACGTAACGGGGAGCCCGAGGTGGTCTACAAGTCTCATTGGCTGAAGGACCTCTCGGGAGATGTCCTGTGTCCTGTCCTGTGGCAGTACGTGTGCCCTCTGTGCGGCGCTACAGGACCGAAAGCCCACACTAAGCTCCACTGTCCGAAGGTGGACAAGGCGTACCGGTCCGTTTACTCCAAGGGTAGACGCTGAACTTCTGGTCTCCTTGGGAGGTTTCACCCGTGTGGCTTTCAACCGTTTTACAGACCGGATTAAAATACATGCATGCTGTTTTGCATGGGTTCGAGCTTTAGTTGGTTTGTGTTACAGGTTGGCGTTCAATAGTTCAACTCTATTGCCAATAAAATTCACTCATTCATTTTCTACCGCTTATCATGAAGTTTGCCTTTATTCTTTTAATATTTGGATTTTATGCTTTATAACTCATCCTCTTGGAGACATTTTTTCCTTTGTTTTTTTTAGCTTTCTTCCAAAATAAAATTTAAAAAATATATTTTTTAAATCAATTTTTTTTTAAAAGAGATTTTTCAGTTTCCCAGTCTGGACGCCCCTAAACACGAGTGTTTGATAATAATAATAACTTTTACTAAATCTTTCCTAAGCCAACATGGCTTTTCATTCAGCATTAAGAATGAAGAGTACCTATTGTACTGAACCTGAAAGGATTCCAGCCAGGGAGGACAAAGTACTGACCTAAAGTGGAGTAAAGCCGACCATCAAGCTGGAAATATCGATATCAATATCAGCGTGGGACACTCCTTCAGTTCTTCCTGGCACGCCGCGTGTTGTCACTCTCCATGAGCGGCCATGGTTCATCCTTCATCCTCATCTGTCGCCTGTCATCTATGACATCATCCTGGACCGCTCATGCACGACTACTGGCTAAAGTATTTGACTTCAGAGAAGGCCAGTTTACCGTAAAGACGCATGAACAGACCAGACATGGAGGACGCGTACATCCGTATGTATTCAATCTGTTCTCTCTCTTCTAGACCAGTTACAAAACATGATGGAATAAAACCATATTTACCACAACATTTGCAACAAGTTTAGTTGGGGAATTAAAATAGAAATGGGGGAAAAACAGCTAAACATTTACAATAAATTCCACATTAAGTGGAAAATAATCATACTCTAACGGGGAAAAAGTAGGACATCTCATAATAAAATCATATTATAAGGAAAAATCATTTCGTACAAAATAATGGTAAACCGCCGGCTGCACCATTATTTTACACTTATTATTTATAGTGTATTATTTTACACTACATACTGTAATATCACTTTATTACCATTTCCTGGAACACAGTACATTTATGTATTTTATTGATTTACATAAAGTACTGGCAGCAGAGACGCCAGTATATATACACAATACAATATACTGGAATTTCACAGTATTCATACTGTTGGATTTTACAGCCTACTACCGTAAAAATAAAGCACATTTATCTGAATTTACAGTAACAATCTGGGTTACATGCCATTTGCACTGTGTACTGTATACGTATAATACACGGTAGAATAACAGTCCATGCAATTAGTTAGCATAATGGGTGACAAAGTGCTGAAACCTATGCTAAATATTCAATAAACAATGTACTCATATAAATCACACGTTTATTTAAACGGGCAGGGTCAGCATGAATACTGCTACTGTAACATACAATAAGAATACTAGAAAACCAAATGAATTCTTCAAATGCATGGAAGACCTTCCCAGACATGAAAACAAGCAAAGTGTTTCCATACCATTCTTTTACGTAGCGTCTCATCGTACATATTGATCTTTAGCTCAGACCAAACAATTGGGCTGAATACTGGAGCAACTCCTAACACGGCAAATACAGTACGTGATCAACTCGTTGCTTACCGTATCTAAATGTACTCTGCTGTTTGCAACCATGCGTCAGTAAAACAGTTGGAAAACTGAAATCAATCAAATATTCATCAATTGCTAAATGTCTGAAGAAAACTGGAGGCATGCTGCTGTTTTTCCAACTTCAAATATCCAAAAGCAGTTATATAGTATATAGTATGTGTGGCGAGCTGATGGAGGGGTACAAAAGGAAGTCGTCCGACAACGCCACCTGGGGAATTACACCCCAGGAAATATAGCACACTCAAGGTCACAAGTTTGTCACACCAATATACAGAGGAGGAGAGACGGACTTACTAAAGTATTAATAAATTTATTGGTTAAAATTACTCAGTTAAAAAAATATACAAAGGTCAAAACAGCCGGAGTGCCAAATAGGCCACAAAATTGATGCGGTCAAGTACCCCAAAACAAATTTTTAAAAAAGGTAGGAACAAGGATGCTAAGCACAGCGACCAGACTAAAAACAGGAGTAATTCAAACCAAAGAAAATCACTACAAACCAAACCACAATGTGCCACACCAACCTAACAAAGTGCAAGGGGGAAGCCACCACCCGGGGAAGTCCGTCGCGCACTGCACCAGCTCCTGTCCTAAAAAAAAGAAAAAGGAAAAGAAAATGAACACCGCTTGTGGCGGGACACTCAGGCAGGTAGGATCCGGTTAAAATAAAACATTTACCTACACAAAGACACACCAAAACACACCAAGTAGCATAAACCAAATTAATCAAACCAATATTGTAGAAAAATTTATGAAAAGCAACCCAAACAAAACTCAGTTGTGGGCGGGGCCAGGGATTGTATTCATTCCCAACCACTGAGGAATCAAAAACCAACTAAAAAAAAGGAAACAATAAACAAGAACTTATACACAATTAAACCACAGAACAAGAAACAGGAAATTAATTAACCCAAAAGAAAGTAAACGTGGTGGGGCAAAAAGCCCAGGGGTATGGGCGCATAGGAGGGTGTGCTTGAACCAGTTCAAACCAGGAACCTTAGCGTGGCAGTAGCATGGGAGACGGAGCGGCCGCAACGGTGTTGGAGGCTTTTCAATAGCCGTACTTGGGAGGCCCAGCTGGCAACGCACATCCCCTGCATGCAGTGCAGGCCCGAGACACGCCGAGCGTAGGGGGAGAGGGGAGCCACAACCTGTGGCTTTGACAGCTACCACAGACAGAAAGCTGGGCGAATGTTAACCTCGGCTAGCAGAGCAAAGAGATGAACAAAGCATCAGAAGCTTACCGGAGCGAAGGGAGCTTAACTCTCATCCAACGCAATATTAGCCTCACGAGGAAGAGGCCGACAATGCACTTCCTGCAAGCCCTCCAAAACACATGCCCGGTTGCCAACAGCCAACCCCGCTGCAAATCCAAAAAAATCACAGCTGCGGTCACATCATGATGCACCGTCACCGGTACAAGTCCAGTGATTTCATGCCTACCTTTCATATGCTGCCGATGGCACGACAGACCAGAGCGCACCACCGGAGCACGCCAACACAGCCTCAACAGGTGAACGGCAAGAAACAATGAGCGCCCCGGTGACATCGAGACCCATAAATCACACTGGCACCGCCTCACAATCAAACCCAAACAGCTGATGCCAATTAAGGTAGAAGCACAACAGCGCTCAACCTGCCACATTCGTGTATAACAGGGGTGCACATTAAGTCGATCGCGGAGGTGGTACTGGTCGATCGCGGCGTGACATTAAAAAAATATCATCCTCGCATCAATGCCGTCACTTGATTGATATACAGGGCAGCCATTCAGATGACAACTGAATGTTGCCCTTCGGGTGACCAATCAAATCAAACAACGTCTCTAAGTGCAGCAGAACTTACGATGTCAGCCTATCATCCATCCCCGTTACTTGATTGACATACAGGACAACCAGTCAGATGACAACTGAATTTTGACCTTTAGGTCACCGCTCATGCGTAAACAACGATGCAAAGTGCTAAGCTAGTCGGCGAATTGCGTCAGATTTTAAGCCCTCGCTAAAGTTTATGGTCACTAAAATGAGTGAAGTGGCTGGACCAAGTAAAAAGGCAAAAACATATCACTTCCATACGGAATGGGAGGTGGACTTTTTTTTTTCACAATGTCTTTTTCGAAGTGCGTTTGCCTGGCTAACCTGGCTATCAGCAGCTACTGTCCGGACTATGCATGCCTGGCTGATTCAATTCAGTGCAAGTCATCAAAGTAAACTCAGGTAATTACAAAAAATGTTAATAGTTAATTATGTGTGTTTTGCAATATTGGCTCATTTGGTTATGTAAGGTACATCAACATACGTACAAATAATCCTCAATACATTTGAAAATAAATACGTAGATGTTTTGCATTTTTGTAGTGGGTAGATCATTTTGACTCGGTCATTTTAAAAGTAGCTCGCATGCTGAAAAAGTGTGAGCACCCCTGGTGTATAGTATGTATATAGTATATACCCAGAACATCAATGTACTGCCATGTATGGAAATATACAGCACCCCAGTAAGAACATGAAGTAAGAACATGTCGGACTTCAAGATGCATCAATGGCAACTTTGGGGAAACCAAGACCTTAAGAGCCGGGTGACGTAGGCTCTGGGTAAAGTAGTGCGCTTCTGTGAGGTTGGCTTGTTCTTGACCTAAGAGTCCCGTGAGGCTCGTGTTCTACCTGATTCAAAGCACAGATGATCCAGTCATGGAGAGATGATCATCACGTTGCTGGCCTTCCATCTCTGGCTTGCCAAGATTACATGACGTGCTGATAAAGCAGATCATATCAAGTCTTTTATGGTTTCATGTGCCAATGTCAGTCACAACCACATATGGAGTTGAGAGACCAGATCTCACTGACCTTTCTCAAGTCCCATTCAAAGTCAACCAGGTTCTTCTGGACCATCATACCAGTCTTCTTGGACACGCTTCCGTGGGGTGGTCTACCATCCTGAAATCTGAATAGTCTAGGATTAGAGACTGAAAGGAAAACTAGATCTTGGAACTGTTCCATCTGTAGCAAAAGTTGAAGCTTAGAGGCGGTGTGACGGGACAAAATAGTTCTAGGATAAGACAGGAACAGCAAGCAGTACAATTACTCAATAAGTGTTGGATTCTTCCTGGAATGCTTTGTGCTTTGGCTCGAATCGTTTTGTTACCCGACCTGAGCCCCCCTGTTCTGCTGCTCATAATTAGCAGGGAGATCTGTGATGACAGAGTCTGAGACGTTTATGTCCGTCAATACTGGCGACTAACAAACAGCACCTTATGTTCAAAACTCCATCATGTTAAAAACCATCCCTATTAAAATGCCAAAGAATGGTCGGATAATTCAGGTTTCATTCATTTTCTACCGCTTATCCTCACCCGGGACTGGTGGCCAGCCAATCCCAGGGCACATGTAGACAAACAACCGTTCCCACCCACATTCATACCTATGGACAATTTGGAGTGGCCAATGAAGCTAGCATGTTTTTGGAATGGGGGAGGAACCCATGCATGCATGGGGAGAACATGCAAACTCCACAGAGATGGCAGAGAAGCAATCATCCACCGTACAGCCTATTCAGGTTTGAGTTTGGACAAATAAATCAATCAATCAATGTAATGACAAGAAAATGAATCCATCCCAGAGTAGCAGCTGCCTCCTCATATTGAAGGTAGAATACGTCATAGATTGCTAAGAGCAGCCATCCCATCATAAAGGATGCTGTGATGCCCTCACAAATGACACTATTACACCCCTCTCCCCCCAGAGTAGTCATCCAGCGTCCAATATTGACATCCTCTACCACCTGAAACATCATCAACCTTTACTTTATGTCCACATCTATAAAGTCTCCAAATAACGTCCAATCCAACATATGAAAGGCTTACCAAGCAGTATTTGGTTGGGTGGGGGGGGGGGGCAATATCAGCTATAGAGGCCGACACCTGGACGACACAAGGAACCATGTTATGGAAAATAATGGGTGAGAATAAAAATAGGGCATAATTACATTCGATATGTCAACACATGGCAAGAACTAGAATATGAACTTCCATCTGCAAGAAGGACCAGCCCTGCTAGTCGTATTGTTTGTGTTGCTCACTTAGGAGAATCATTCATCTCAAAGGGCTTAACAAGCAGGCAACAGTAGATGATAGACCATAGACCACATCTCCTGATCTGAACCCTCATCAGGGAAAAAGAAACCTTGAGAAGAGTCCGCAGATGGGGGGGATCCCTTCCAGGATGACCAGGCTGCAATGGATGTGGAGAGGGGAACATGTGACAGTTAAATATAACAGAGTATAATAGTCCAGGTCCAAGATGTAATGCCATCAGGAGAGGTGGGTCGCCGTGGGTCTTGAGATGATCACCATCCCTCTGCTGCAGTGCCTCCACGAGGTAGTGTAGAAGTAAGACTTAAGTCGGGACTTGAACATTTCTACTGAGGTAGCAGCTCTAATATTAACAGGCAGGGCATTCCACAACGTGTCTAGAACCCATGCTATATCTTGACTAGTTAAAGTCAATACCATTACTTGTTGAATTATCGCTAGCACAAGGGATCAACCAGGGAGGTTCAGGTTTATAGGCCTCGTTCATTCCCTTCCCAAAAACCGTCCGTTCATGACCGACACACCACTAGTGTTACCCCAGAGACGCCATGTAGGAAGTCACTCCACTGCTTGGCGTTCTCGTTTTGACAGCTACAAGTCCGTGTTAACATTATAATGTCGTTAAGGTGTCTATTCCCATTTATCGAAGAACAACATTCTTCAACATTCAATAAGTGCCCAGAAGAGCAGTTTTTGTGGATGCCAGAGTGCGCCAAACCGACAAGGTCATTTGACAACTTTCCAACATAAAAGTGTTATGGTGACTGGCGAGAGCATTTAGATCAAATCAACTAAAACAGCAAATAGCATACAACTAAGCATTTTACGGTACAAAATGGCTGCCGTCTGAGTGCTCTTAGGTGAAGTAACCAAAGCGAACACAAGCGTAATGTGTCTGGTGTCTTTGGCATAAGTCATTCAAGGTAGCAGTCCACCAGTAACAGCCGGAAACCAGCTCCAGGTAAGTCACCTCAGGTGTGCTGACAGGTATGAAAGATGGCATCCGTCTGTGCTTCCACCTATGGAACCGTGTCTCCGACGGGGCTGCTCCTTGACCTCACCCAGGAAGGGGGTGGGAGGGATGATGACGGCAGGCAGAGCTTCTGATTCTGGTGGAGGGAGGAGGAGGAATTGAGAGGAAACAAACATGAAAATAAAGGTGAGAACAGAGATCACGTGATTGTTGGAATGAAACTTTCCCTGTGTCTTAGAGACAAAAGGTACTCTCTTTGATAGTACATTTGACTCAGAACTACCGTTGTATAAAATATACTCGCTTTTCAGGATTGTTTAACTAGTTTTCCCTAACTTCATTTGGCGCCATATATAAGTCATATTTACATGAGATTTAAGCACTTTTCTAATATGATTGTGTTGTATTTTTTTAACATGGCCTTCTTGGAATTCAATGAAATGATCTGAACACATCTACAAATATGAAATGAAAACATTCTTTCAGACCAGAACACCTTTACTGCATTTCCCAGCACAGGTTAGAAATACCATACAAAACATTATAAATCATTGTAGATGTTTTTTACATTCATAACTATGCAAATAATGACAAGTAAAATACACAATAAAATGTTCCCAATTGTAACTTTCACATATAACAGTGAAATCTTTCAACACGCGTCATGTACTGCTGAACATTTCCAAATGCCTGCAAGGCATGCTGGTTAATCCAGTGGCAACAACAATATGAAATATAAACAATTATTGAAATAAAAACGTTGTCAGCAGTATGTCAACTCCTCGTCGTTTACTTCTGATGACCCCCTCAACACCTCCGTCTCATGTTGACGTACCTGAGAAATATGGTGAGGTACCTGGATTCGATTCTCCGCTGCATCTCCGCCTGTAGTAGTCTGCGTGGCTCCCCCCTACCCCCATTCCAAAAACATGTTAGCTTCATTGGCCACTACAAATTGTCCATAGGTATGAATGTGGGTGGGAATGGTTGTTGGTCTATATGTGCCCTGGGATTGGCTGGCCACCAGTCCAGGGTGGACCCCGCCTCTCCCCTAGGACAGCTGGGATAGGCTCCAGCATACCTGTGACCCTGGTGAGGATAAGCGGTAGAAAATGAATGAATGACTAAAGCATATTGGTGTCATTCATCAGCTGTGCTGTGATCTTACCTTGTGTAAGATGTTGAGACCAAATTCTTGAGAGTCAATATTCTGTGAAAAGGATGGAGACATTGTTGAGGAAATCCATTATCCAACTATTTTAAATCAATAATTCCAACTCTAAAGGGAAAGCTGCCATTTACAGATTGAAATGACAATATAGGTATTATTGCAATGTTACCTTCACAGTCCGGCGGCCTAGTTGGTGCAAGCTGCTGCTCTCCTCTGCTTCTTAGACTCTTTGACTGCACTAACTTGCTGTTCATGTCTGGAATAAACAACATTGCAGTGACAAAATCATTACAATATCATGTGTTATAGACGTTTATTTGGATATATTTGAAGACTGATGACACAAAGTTCCCGTAAAATATTTTGGACATGAAAATGACCACAGATGCGGTAAACTAACCTTGCTCCAAAATCACTCATCCTTCCAGACAGGTTTAAGTTGGTATTGATATATTTTCAGGACTTGAATAACCTGTGCTTTTTGCTGCAGTTCAGCAATTCAGTTCCTATCTTGCCACTTTTTGGTCAATGGATGACTTTTATTACAAATAAAAACTCCCGCCCCCCCCCCCCACTGTATCCCCAAGACTCAGGTCATAGCATACTTCAACAAATATTTAAGCTACACGCGGTTCCCATGGCTTGGAGCACACTGCTGCTTCCAAACAAATACCACATATGACGAATGGATCATTACAGGTTTAGTAAACATAAAAATATCCCGTCCTGCAACCGAAAACACGTCCATAAAGTTCGCAGTTCGCTAGCTAGATGGCAGGCTAAAGGTTAGCTAATGCTAACGTCGAGTATTCCACATTTTCACACTGACTTAGTCAGACGAGGAAAGGTGAGAGAGAAAAGTCAGATAAGCATATGACCTACCCATATGGCTCCACCATGAATTATCTAGTTAAACGACCGTCCATGTCGTCTTCCACCGTCTTCCCGTGAAAACATGGCGCCTCAAACTTTGCCTTGGCAAGTCTGAGGGCAAACCACCCCCTGACGCATGCGCAGAATGCCCACTAGGTGGCCAGGTTCACTGCCATTACCCAAGTACATTTTACTTTCTGGTATCAGGTTGGAAAATCAATACATTAGTGATGTAAATATGACTTAAAATTGACATATCAATGTGAGGATACCAAGTTACAGACAATCATCAAGTCCCACATTAAAGTTTTTAGAGTAAAACAAGTGAAATAATAAATCGGAAATGTGCTTGCTGACAAAGTCCCTGACCTGCAGATACCTGAAAAACTGATGTTTGTGGGTCAGCTGCTCAAAGGACGAAAACATTCCGTCGAGATACAGGTCTCCGAGCGAGCGAATCCCAACACTTTGCCAGGGTGAAAAGGCCATGTCGCTGACAAAGGGTTCAAATGAAGAGGGGACAAGAGAGGAATGGTGTGAAGTCCAAATTGAAGAGAAGTTTGAACAATGATGTTATCAGAGTAAGCAAGGGGTGATGTAGTCAAAGGAAAACACCAGGGACCTAAAGTAGAATGAGTTAGAATGAGTGAGTTGCAAGACCCCACCTCCATCTGGTGTGGAACCAGTACAACATGCTGCCAATGTTACAGCCCAGTAATAAAACCCTACATTTGGTCATGATCCACCCATCCATCCATGGTCCACCTGGTAGCACAGATGCCCAGATATGTTCAACTATGCATAGACATTTGGAATGGTAGCTTTGAGAGAGGATGTATTGTGGCTGCAGCGTTTAACGGCATGAGTTGGCTCTTTTGCAAGTTTCATTTCTTTCTTTCATATCTTCGCCAACTCACCCAGTAAGGTCATCACGGGATGGATCTGTCTGGATCAGACATGAAGGTTAAACAGCAACATGACATTTCTCTTGGACATGAATAAACTAGAGCGAATAGACTATCTGTCTGTCTGTCTATCTATCTATCTATTTAATTGGTTTGTTCAACTTAAATTAACTCTTGACTTTGGAGATAAAATGAATGAAAATAATAAATATATTATTATTAAAAATAGTGAAATAAAGTGAATGAGAAACATTTTGGGAACATTTTGGGGACATTCTGGCTCTCTAGGAACATTCCACACATCTCCAGAGCCTGAGAACATCCACCTGATGCTCCTCCGCTGTTTGACGGACAAATCACATGCCTTCCCGAGATGATGACGAGTGGTCAGCTGTGACGCCGGCCTCCTCATTGCCGTTGTGAAATGTCACCCATGGATGGAGGAAGATCTCCAGGGTTGGACGCTCATGGGGGTTCAGGCTGAGACACCAGCCAATCAGCTGCCGGCATTCTGTCAAACCAAAGGAGAAGGCTTCGTTCAAAAGAGTGGATGACACAATCATCAGCCCCTTTTCCACTTCAGGCTGGGGAACTTTGTTTCCTGGTAAATGTAGTTCCTGGAACTACCAGGTTCCGGTGGCCCTGTGTCGTTTGTGTTTCCGCCACATTTTAAAGCTCAGGCTGGTTGGTACAAATCAGGCTGATTTCTACAGTGATGCAATGGATATGGAAGTGAAAAAAGATGCGTTCAGCCTTTCACCCATACACAAACAATGCTCCGGGGGCCCTGAAATGGGGAAACCGCGACCTTCACCATCGCCATCACATGACAAGCCGGCAAGTCCGCAACTTAAACTGGCATAACTGCAACTAAAATGACGTCCACATACCACGGAAGAGGAAATGAACTGATTGTAAGATATTACAGTGGTACTGCTCAGTCCAATATGGCTAACGTGGCTAAGAGTGGAAGAACTGGCCCTTTAAAGAGAGCTTGTCTGACCTGCCGAGACACTACGATTGAAGCAGGGCTGTGCTCTCAGGATCTCCTCATCCCGTTGGAATGGGACGTCCCCGCACACCATGTCGTAAAGCAGCACGCCCAGAGACCACACGGTGGCCGAGCGGCCATGGCACTGTCCGAGCCGGATCCATTCTGGTGGACTGTATACTCTTGTACCTGGACACAGAGGAGCACATTAGCTGTTGTCACCACAGAGCCTCCAGCACCGCTCACTGGTACAAATTCCTGGTACTGTGGGAACTCTACTTGAATAAGAACTTTGCTGATCACCCTGATTCTGATGGGAACTCACCCTCAAAGTTAGTGTCAATGCCGTCTTTGAAGAGCGCCGCAGAGCCAAAGTCGATGAGTTTGATCTGTCCAGTCCGCAGGTCCACCAGAAGGTTCTCGTCCTTGATGTCGCTGTGGACTACACCGCACGTGTAGCAGTGGCGCACCGCCTCCAGCACCTGCCGGAAAAAGCCACGCGCTGCCACTTCATCCAGAGCGCCACGGTCTGTGATGTAGTCAAAAAGGTCCTGGACCAACTCAGGGCGCTCCATCACTAGGAACCAGCCGTCCGCCCGCTCCCACCAATCCAGGAGACGAGCCACGCCACCAAACGCCTCCCCCACCTTCTTCAACAAGACGATCTCCAGTGGAACAGCGACGTCGCCCTGTTGACATATACTGACATCAATGGCAGCCGCTATGCTTTACAAGAAGCTAGGAGGCTTTTTGTGGCCCCAATTTATTGGCTTTAAAAGTGTCTTTGAAAGGAAAAGTACACCACTCACCAAAGAGCCCCACTCAGTCACTCTGTTGCTGCACACATGTTTCACTGCCACCTGGTTGAACAGCAACATGACATTTCTCTTGGACATGAATAAACTATCTATCTATCTATCTATCTATCTATCTATCTATCTATCTATCTATCTATCTGTCTATCTATCTTATCCATCTCTCTCGCTCTCTCTTGCTCTCTCTCTCTCTATCTAATTGGTTTCTTCGTCTCAAATGAACTCATGACTTAGGAGAAAAATAATCAACAGATTATTATTAAAAATAATAAATAATATGAGTAGTTCCTCCTGAGTGGAAATAGTGTGCAGTATATTTGAGAGTCAGGGGCCTGATGTCCATCCACAACTCTTGGATGAGGGCTACAAGAATTGTGTTTGGGCATCAACTCCTGACTTTCTGTCACAGCAAAAGCGCATCTTTGTCCCTGTATTGGAAGCTAAAGTGGACAAAAAGTAAAAAAAAAAACACACCTCATTTTGAAAAATATAGCAAATTCTATCTATCTATCTATCTAATTGGCTACTTTGTCTCAAATGAACTCTTGACTTTGGAGAAAAATAATATATATATTATTCATTCATTCATTTTCTACCGCTTTTTTCCTCACACCCTGGTCTCCTAGCTGTGAGGTCTGCGCGCTAACCACTAGACCGCCGTGCCACCATATATATTAATTCATTCATTCATTCATTTTCTACCGCTTTTTCCTCACGAGGGTCGCGGGGGTGATGGAGCCTATCCCAGCTGTCTTTTGGGCGAGAGGCGGGGTACACCCTGGACTGGTCGCCAGCCAATCACAGGGCACATATAGACAAACAACCATTCACACTCACATTCATACCTATGGACAATTTGGAGTCTCCAATTAACCTAGCATGTTTTTGGAATGTGGGAGGAAACCAGAGTACCCGGAGAAAACCCACGCATGCACGGGGAGAACATGCAAACTCCACACAGAGATGGCCGAGGGTGGAATTGAACCCTGGTCTCCTAGCTGTGAGGTCTGCGCGCTAACCACTAGACCGCCATGCCACCATATATATTATTTTTAAAAATAATAAATAATATGAGTAGTTCCTCCTGAGTGGAAATAGTGTGCAGTATATTTGAGAGTCAGGGGCCTGATGTCCATCCACAACTCTTGGATGAGGGCTACAAGAATTGTGTTTGAACAAGAAACTCCCGACTTTCTGTCACAGCAAAAGCGCATCTTTGTCCCTGTATTGGAAGCTAAAGTGGACAAAAAGTAAAACAAAAAAACACACTTTATTTTGAAAAATATAGACAATTCTTATCATATTTTTCCCAAGCTGTAAAAACAGCTTAGATACTGTGTACTCTTATTAAAAATTTGGTAAATACTCTGCCAAGAGTGTTTATTTTCTAAAAAAAAACAACCATTGACCCTCGCCAACAAGTGAAAAAGTATCTATCTATCTATCTATCCCTCCATCCATCTATCTATCTATCTTATTGGCTACTTTGTCTCAAATGAACTCTTGATTTTGGAGAAAAATAATCAATACATTATTATTAAAAATAATAAATAATATGAGTAGTTCCTCCTGAGTGGAAATAGTGTGCAGTATATTTGAGAGTCAGGGGCCTGATGTCCATCCACAACTCTTGGATGAGGGCTACAAGAATTGCATTTGGACTTCAACTCCTGACTTTCGGGCACGGCAAAAGCGCATCTTTGTCCCTGTATTAGAAGCTAAAGTGGACAAAAAGTTTAAAAAAACACACTTCATTTTGAAAAATATAGCAAATTATCAGATTTTTTCCCGAGCTGTAAAAACAGCTTAAATACTGTGTACTCTTATTAATAATTTCGTAAAAACTCAGCCAAGAGTGTCTATTTTCCATAAAAAAACAACCATTGACCCTCGCCAACAAGTGAAAAAGTGCCATTACATACAATATGCACCTTCCAGTTCTTAATAACGTATCCATCCATACCTAAACTACTTCTAGTAAGTCCACGTTCCTGTGCATCCGACCTCAAGCTCTGCCTGTTTCCTTTTGCCTCCTCGTGTGCCCCTCTCTGCCTCTTCCTATCCATCCATCCATCCATTTCTATATCTATATCTATATCTATATATGCAAAGATGAGTCAATTCCTCAATCATATCAAGTCAAATTCATGCTAAACAAAAAAAATAATTCTTTACGGGCACCTAAGGAAAAGACATGCGCCTTCTCTGGGAAAACAAGACAAACTATCTTTCAATAAAGCACAACCGAAAACTACATGGCCTTCAGAATAAAAGCCCAATATCGAACTTCAACGTTAACGAATTAGTCGTGTAGAAACATTTGTATCACAATAAGCAGCGCTAATTAGCTAAAAAAAAGTAGTATGTTAACTGTGCCTGGACATTCTTATGGTATAAACTGAGAGAGAAGGCTAAATAAAGTCCAAACTGGAAGTGTTGTTGCCATGTGCGTGCAGCTCGACGAGGCACGACCACGTGTTAAGACAATATTATTATAATTAATAATAACAATTATTATTATTATTATCATCATCATTATTAACCATCTCTTACGGGCAGGCTGTCGGTCATGCGGACCCCCGAGTAGACGGTACCAAAGCCCCCCCTGCCGAGCACAGACTCCAGTCGGTACCCGTTATCAAACGTTGGCATGTCTTTTTTGGCTGCGAGAGACAAAAGTAGAAGGAATATCAACCAAAAAGAGCAGAAAACAACTCGTTTGCGGCAGAAATTACTGTTTAAAAGACTAGTTGAATTAAACATTTAGAAAAATACCATCAAACATCTCCTGTAAAAGCAAATAAACACCGACTGTAGTTTACACGACTCCCTCCACTCAAGCACCTAGCAAAGTCCAAGTCCAAACCGGAGTCAGACATTGCATATCCTTACGCGGCGAGGCTTGCAAATGACATCGTGGACTTTTACTCGGTTAAACATGACATAAACGACGACGAGCTTAGTTTTGACAGTTACACTGAATTCCAGGCTTTTGTGGATAAAATGGCCCACGAAAACGACGAGTGGGTAAGTGGACTAGTTTTACGTAGTCAGATTAGCGCAGGGATACCTGAAAGTGGCCGGCGCTGCTCACCACTGACGACAGATTGAAATAAAACCAAATCAAAAATAGAAATTGTCACAATACATGTGATTCACGTTTGAACCACTAGATGGTGCTTAGATACGGCGTACCGGTGTCAACCACATCGGCTGAAGACAGGAAGTACCCGTATGTATGTTGTTGGCTAGTTGCAAGCTAGTTACAAGCTAGTTACAAGCTAAGTAAAGGAAGTTCGAGATCAATCCTGTTGTTGTTCTTAATGTTTCACGGAAACACGACATGGTACCAGGAGGAATCCACTTCAAATCATCCAGTTAGATCAACGTCATGGAGAGTGTGAAGTCGCCTGACGCTGTTAATTGGACCGGGAATGTCCACTTTGTGGCGCTCTTTCAAGAAGCGCTTGGTGCTGTATTTGCAGGCCACAGGACTGGATTCTATATTCTATTTTTAATATTCTATATTCTATACAATAGCACCTGGACCACAGGCTGTGGAGGTATTTCATGCCCTTGTGTTTTCTGATGGAGCTAAATGAAGCTAAATGGCATTTTGGTGGGACTGAAGTACCATTCCTTGGAGACAAGCTCACCACTGCTGGTGGAACCAGACCAGGAAAAAGTGAAAGCAATACTCCAGATGCCAAGACCAGAAGATAAAAAAGGTGTGTTGAGGTTTTTGGGCTTGATAAACTTCCTTGGAAAATCCATTCCACACCCTTCCTTGAAAACTGTGTAACTAGACGGATTGCCCCCCTGCTGTGACATATACCCTTCCCTTGTGTTTATGCATTTTCTGTTACTGCCGCCCTGTTGGTTGGGCCCCGCACTGCTCTCTCTGTTTGTCTGCTGCAGAGTCCAATTCCCCTGAGGTGGGTGGAGCTTCTGGAGCACAGCTGCAATCCACCTACACCTGTACTTAACCACCTGCAGGAAAGCATGGGATTATTCATCAGCAGGGGCTTCCATGTGGACGTAGCCCTCAAGTTCTGTTCTCCGGCCGTCTCCTGCTCATCCAGTAGCCCGCCTGACTCTCAGGTTGGTTTTTTTCAGGTTGTCGTTAGTTTCTGCAATTGTCAGTGACGGCACGTCAGATCCGGGCGGCCTGATGCGATACATGGGGCGTCTAGGCATCTAGGCCCGCCCGTGGATGAGCCCACACCATCTTTTTTCAGTCCGTCGCAAGTTGTTGTTTTTGTGAAAACTAGCAGTAATTTTCCTTCATAATATAATTAAAGTCCGGGTTAAAGTTTCTTCCATTAGAAACCGAAAATTGAGAGTGAAGTCCCAGAGACTAAGTCCAGAGAGCCCCCTTTCAGCGAGTGAAATGTTTCTATTCAAAGTCCAAATGAGGCACCGGAGTCAGGTTCCAGGTAGAGTCCAAAAAGTTGATTCCAAAGCCGAGACATCAACTTGTATACTCTTTATGTGGGGAACTAGTATAGTGATTGGCTGTGGAGTTTTGGTGTCGGGTTACATCTCATATTTTATTCATGTTCATTCCCTAAAAGCTGCAGGCCATTTGGAGCCAATTGTGGCCTTTTTCCGGTGGCACGTGGTGATGGCGATGGCGATGGGGAGAACCGATGAGTCTGCTATAATGGTCACAGCATAGAAGCTTTTTTCCAGCCCTGCTACTCTGGCGGCCTCTCGTGGACAAAAAGAATACTGACTTAAATGTTTCCGAAGGGCCGTTTAAGGACTGCTCTCCACATATAAAGGTTTCTAGTTCGGTTGTATCTACTGGAATCTAAAGGTTTCATAACACATCTCATTATATTTTGTCACACTAAAGATTATAATATGAGTAAAAATAGAAAGAAATAGAGAAATAGTCTCTCTTGTCCTAAAAAGGACACCACATCAGCCGCACATTCTTTCCCATGAAATATTGTTTTTCTGGCGCTGGGTGTTCTCTGCCGCCTGGGCCTCCATGGGGTAGTGGGTCCTTGCCTCTTCTGTCCCGGCTGTGGCGGCCCTGTGTCGTTGGTCGGGCTTGGGGTGGCTTGGGGCGGACCGGTTCCACTTCCAGGGGGGTGGCGCCTCCGGCCATGGGTGGGCTCCATTCGGGTTGGCGGGGGCGCCCCTGTGCCCGCTGGTGTGTGGCCCTGGATGCCCTTCTGCCCTCGTGGGGTGTGGTCTCTCTGCGGTCTTTGGGGTGTAGCTGTCCTCCAGCCTGCTGATGCCCTGTTTCTGTTCGGGATTGCTTCTCCATGGCCCCTCCATAGACCAGGGAAGGTGTAGCTTACACCTTTCCTGGCAGAGCAAACCTGTTTAGCATATAAGGGCATTTAGATCAACAATACTATCTGCCCAATGGCTGGACAGGACCACAATGAACCACCCGTTCCATCCTGCCTGCACACGCTTCTTCACCTCCTTTTCACTATCTCCAGTCTTCTGGACCATTGATCCCAGGTACTTCAAATTATCCACCTTCTGTATCTCTTCTCCCTGTAAACTCACTCTTCCACTCGGGTCCCTCTCATTCCCGCACATATATTCAGTCTTGCTGCGGCTGATCTTCATTCCTCTCCTTTCCAGGGCAAACCTCCACTCTTCTAGCATCTCCTCCACCTGTTCCCTACTCTCTAAATCCCAATGTCATCTGCAAACATCATAGTCCATGGAGATTCTTGTCTAAGCTCATCTGTCAGCCTTTCCATCTCCATAGCAAACAGGAAGGGGCTCAGAGCTGATACCTGATGCAGTCCCACCTCCAGCACATCTTCCAGTCCTCATACATGTCCTGCACCACTTGAACATACTTCTCTGTCACTCCAGACTTCCTCCTCCAATACCACAGTTTCTCTCTAGGCACCCTGTCCTAGACTTTCTCCACATCTACAAAGAAACAATCCTCACCATGAGGGTCCTTCTACACACCCCCATCCTATGCTGTCTGGCTACACTTTCACCTAGCACTACTTTGCAGTCACTGATCTCCTTCAGATGACAGCGTCTACACAAGATGTAGTCTACCTGTGTACTCCTACCTCCACTCTTATAGGTCAGCCTATGTTCCTCTCTCTTCTGGAAGAACGTATTCACGACAGGCAAACCACTACAACCACCACCTGTCCTTCTGCGTTCCTCTCCTGAATATGAAGCCTGCCATCACCTCTTCATCATCTCTATTTCCTGCACCAACATGTCCATTCAAGTCTGCCCAATGACAACTCTTTCCCTACAATTCTTCATGTTTTACAATTTTGACAGTCAATGACCGACCTCTGTGGGACAGGCAGCATGTGTTCATCATATTCTAGGGAGCCAAGCCATACAAAGCCTACCATGGACTGGTACTAACATGCTAACTATTTCACCTTTTCAATCGCAAACGGCTGTCACAGCTCCTAGGATTCAATGAAGTGTGTCGACGCTGCCATAGTCACAATACTTTTAAGCAGGAGCTAACGTTGCTAAAGGAGCTAACAGTGCTAACCAGTGCTAGTTGAGGCTGTACTTTACCATCTATGTGTATCTATTGTTGTCCCTTAACATGGTTTCATTGTTTTCAAATCAAGTTACCTTACATAAGACTGCAATTGATGGACAATATTTGAATGACTTTGCGTTGGTCCTCCAGGGATCAAAGTGAGCTGCTGTCTCCCGTGGTTCGGGATGACGAGGTGACTGTGGCTGCCCGTAGGAGGAGGAAGAAAGTGGCGTGTGTCCTGGGAATGTGTGTGTGATACCAATGTTGCTTTTTGGCTGAAGGATGTGTTGATGACTGTTGACTGTTGATGTTCATAACAAGTAAAGGTCCAACACCTCGCTACACGAGGTTCCTCGCCTCCTTTTTGAAACTCTCCTCCTCCGCTGTGTTTGAGCTGTTGGAAGACTACCAGACACTCTGTCAGGACAAGGAAGGCTCTTCCCATCTTTTCTTCATAAAACAGCATGAGATGACTAACGGCTCGAGCGGTCGGAACAGTATGACTGCGGGAGTCCGCTGGCTGCTGCAGCAGGAGAGCTGCTCCTGGAGACTCACCGCCTCCCTCTACAGGTGGGCGCTCACTTCCTGCTGATGGCAGCCTGACCTCCGCCTGACTTGCCCAGCAACTGTCTCCTTCTGCAGGGACCGAGTCCAGGGAAAGTGAGAAGTTGGTGGTGGAGCTGCTTTTCCAGCACGATGCCGTCATACGTCAGAGTCAGGTACCAAACACAAGGATGTTCCTCTTAGTACTTCACTCGCTCCTACTCACTCCTCATCTAGTTGGTCGTCGCCTGGCTGGAGAGCATCGCTATGGATCAGATTGGAGACTTCTCTGACTATATTGAATATTATGCCAAAAGGAAAAAGCTGAGGAGGGAGAGGGGCACTGCCTTCACCGTTGCCTTCACCGTCCCTCTGGTCACTGAGCTGATGAGGCCTGTTACGATGACAATACATCCTCTCCCATTCTAGCTACGCCATTTCATTTTTCTATATGTTTTCAGGATCCACATGCTCCCCTCCGGCAGCAGCGACCCCTGGCTGTCCTGGACCGAGAAGATGATGCCCGTCTGCTGAAGAACCTGTTCACTCTGATTGGAGCTGATGTCCTTGGGCATGGTCCACCAGGAAGTGGAGACAATGCCGCGAGAATACCTGGAATTCAAGTATGACACAGACGCACGTACAGTCATGGAAAACACCATTAGACCGCCCTTGTTTCTTCACTTGAATGCCTGATACAACAAAAGTATCAGACAGGTGTGGACAGATATAACGATGATAGCATAAATCATTCATAAGAGATAATATCTAGCAACTTCCATGCTTTTCTTCATTTCCAAAATCACTTCTATTCTTACAGGAAGAACTATAACATTGTACTTCCAAAAAAGTAACTCCTCTAGCTGTTATTGTTGTCATGGTTATTTACTATACAGAGTGTACAAAAACACTATTGACACTGCAAACTAGAATTGCTTCAATTTTCCAAAAACATAATTTTAGTGTTTTCAGCTAAGAGTGTCACGATTGGGCTTCACCCCCTTGTGGCAGCTCTTAGTTTTCCTCTTTTCCTCTGTTCCTGGTTCATGCCCTTATTTTGTATTTACTTCCTGTGTTGCTCTGTTCTGTTTTCCATTCCCCTCCTGTGCCCAAACCACGCCCCAAAGGTTCCCAAAACCCGGCTTCCGTGCCAAGCTGCGTGTCGTCCCGGATTCCTCCAGTGCCCAAGCCACGCAGCTCCAAGGTTCCACAAACTCCGGCTCCCGTGCCAAGCTGCGTGGCGTCCCGGATTCCTCCAGTGCCCAAGCCACGCAGCTCCAAGGTTCCACAAACCCCGGCTCCCGTGCCAAGCTGCGTGATGCTCAAGATCCCCCCCGTGCTTAGACCTCGCAGCTTCAAGCCCCTGCAACCCCTGGCCCCCGTGCCCAGCGGCTTGATGCTCCAGACCCCTCCAGAGCCCAAACCCCGCCTGAGGCCCTCTGGAGCTCCGGAGGCAGAGCAACCGGAACTCAAAACTCTCTTCCAGGTCCCCCTCCTCCCTTCCCTGGTTCCACATACAGCGGCATACGGCGTCTAGAATATGCCTTCGGAAGGGGGGGCTAGTACGACCAGCCGTGCGTCTGATGACGCACCTCACACCCTGTCCGTGGAGTGTGGAGATGATGCCCCCTGCTGGTCGTCTGAGGAGGACCGGCGGGCTGGTCCTCCAGTTCAACCGGTTCCTCCGGCAAACCAGGATGTGCTACCCGGTACGTTACCTGCTGCCCAAGACTCTCATTCCTTTTTCTCTTCTCCACAGTCCAGCCAAGACCCAGGGCTCGCTCCTCGTGATCCGGCGTCCGCTCTTCCACGGCGGGACGCCACGCCTCCTGATCCGGCGTCCGCTCTTCCATGGCGGGACGCCACGCCTCCTGATCCAGCGTCACCTCGCCGGACCAGCCTCCCCGGTCAGGCCCGCCACCCTGGCCGCCCCCCAGAAGGGTCCATCCATGCGTTCCGCTGGACCTGCCATCCTGGGCACCCTCCAGAGGAGCCCGGTTTCTTTCGGGCTACTCACCCTTCAGGCCACCCTCCTGCGTGGCCTTGCCACCCTGGCCGACCTCCAGACAGGTCCAGCCAGCAACCCACCTCCGGTCCCCCCGCCTCCCATCCCTCTTTGCCTTTGGACCTTTTGGACCTCTAGGATCCGTCCTTGTGGGGGGGGTACTGTCACGACCCTCGTGAGGATAAGCGGTAGAAAATGAATGAATGAATGAATGACTTAGCAGCTGCTGGAGTTTCCTTTTCACCAACGGCAATTACAGAAAAAGCAAAACATTGCTTTATTGCAATGGAATTGATGATTTTAGCATCAAAAAGCAATAACTACACGTCAAATGTATATTTCATATAAGAAAAATCAAATCAGCAAAAGCAGATGTTTGTCATATCGGACAGTGGAAATGGCCATTTAAAGGCAATACTGCAGACTGGCCTGTAGGTGGTGCTGTACCTTGCATGGGAAGATCAGATGGAGTAATCATGGCTCAACAACACAAGAGTGTCTGCCAGGCCTGGTTCCGCTGGTGTGCTGACTCGGCAATGGGATCCCGCCGTGCTTTTATTTTGAAATTACCGCAGATTACCGCACCAAATTGGCTCGCATGTTGCATTGAGTTATGAACAAGCAAAATTGTATTTACTCTTCAGTTGGTTAAAAAAGTTATGTTAATCACCAGAATGACCACCCCATTGCTATCATCACAACAGCTCAGGTAGGCGTTAAGCGCAAGCAGTTAGCACAAGTTAGCAGTTAGGGACTGTTGTTCAGCGACAGTCACTTGGAAGACATACTTAACTTTTCGAAATGCATTTTACCCAGACAAAAGGCGCTAACGAGAGAGGAGACGTTTTAATGCACAGAACTTCTATAGCTTCTATCAGAATAATCTGAATTATTGTCTGTATTTATGCTGTGAAATCCTCATGGGGGGTGAGGTTGTTGTAACCCGGTGTTATGTGTTGTCCGTGGTGGGGACACACACCTACTGTGAATACTGTGTACACGGAGGGAGGTAGGACAAGTCCGGACATTTCATACCTGTTCACGTCTCGTGCAGCCGGTAAAATTGACAAATTCAACTCCTGTTTAGATGGTCAAGCCAATAAATAGTTTGCTTCATATGATTTAAAAAGTGTTGTCATTGCCACGTGGGTCCATGGCCTGCTTGATGCTGGGTAAGATTATGAAAATAGGAAGAATTTACAGAATTTAGCTGTAACCATATTTGGTCGTAATTCAGTGAACTGAACATATGTTGCCATGACAACATAAACTGATGTTAACTTTGTCACTTTCAGTGCTACATTTAGCTGACATGGGCCCTGGTTACTACTAGTTAGTTAGGAGTCATGTTGGACTAGTCCTGCCATGTCTAATAGTAAGATTCAGCTGTTGCACTCAGTGTGAGCGTGTGCTGCTGACTCAGCCTGACTGGTCCTGATAGGCCGGCATGGACTAGGAGCAGTTGGCTTGTTTGCTTCCTGTGAGGTAGCTCAAGCTTTGCTAGCAGCTTTGCTAGAAGGCGAGGGTGTATCTCACACAGGAAACATTAGCATGCAAGGGCAGACTGTCTGGACGTGACGTCCCCCAACCCAAGCCTTTGGATGGGCGGGCCCTCACTAAGCACCACCTCCTAACATGTCATGAAAGGATATGGCTAACCCCCCCCCCCCCCCCCCCCCCCCCCATGACCTGCCCAGGCCCCTCCCACAGCATAGAGGAGGACAAGGAAGAGGATGCATCGGAGGAGGATGAGGAGGACAAGGAAGGTCCAAAGAGGAGGAGGTCAGACAGCTTCTCCCTGACCTTTGATGAAAGCCTATCCTGGTGCGTGATTGGTGGGCTCGGAGGTGGGGGGGACAGACACAGCAGCCAATCATCAGACTCTTACAGTGCAGTGAGTACACACACACACACCGTATGTGCTTTACTGAACCTGTGTGTGTGTGTGTGTAGTCTGGGAGGTCAGAGGTCACAGCTCCCCCTGACCCCAATTCCGACAGCGATAACTTCAGTGTGGAGTTCGAGGTGGAGTCCATCGAGTCTGCTGACTACGACAAAGACGACGCGTCCTTGTCTGCAGACGACCAGGTGAGGACACGACGCTCTTTGGCGGCATAGAACCTTGACTGACGTTTGGATGGCGTCCAGGTGTACGAGGTCACCATCTTTGAGGGGGAAGACGATGACTCCTTTGAAGACACTGAGATCACAGAAGCTGTGGGTCTACACACACATGTGCGTGCACAAAGTCCTGTGTGTGTGTGTGTGTGTGTGTAGGATTACTGGCGCTGTGATAAATGTGATGGGTTGAACCCGCCTCTCCCAAGAAACTGCCTTCGCTGCTGGACATTGTGCCAGGATTGGCTGCAGGACACTTCCTGTCCTATCGCCCTGCCCCCAAAGCCAACGGACCAATCAGCTGTGAGAGATGCTGCGGGTGTGTTGAAGTCTGTTTGAGCAGAAATAAGTGATGGATGACCTTGGCTGATGGATAGATCTGTCATGAAGGTTATGATGCCGAGGATCATGGAGTTGATGTTCCGGATGGGAAGAGAGCAAAAAGTCCGGCTTTCCATTCGCAGTGCCTCTCTGAGTCCGCCTCCTCTGCTCCCAACTCCCAGGACCTCCTGTCCAGTTCCCAGCCGTCCTCATCCTCCTGCTGCTCCAGGCAGGAGAAGATGCGGACAAGCGGGTCCCAACCATCCTCCTCCGACTCCCAGGAGCCTCTCCCGTTACCCCCCATCGATCCTCCTCCCCTTCCTGTTGCTCCAGGTGATGTCCCTGAGCTGGAACGCAGCATGTCGGCCGAGTGGCGCCTACCAGACTCATGCCTGGACCCGTGTCTCATCTGTCAGTCCCGACCAAAAAACGGCTGCATCGTCCACGGGAGGACGGGACACCTCATGTCCTGCTACGTCTGCGCCCGGAAGCTGAAGAAGAGGAACAAGCTGTGTCCCGTCTGCAGGCTTCCCATCCAGTCTGTGGTCCTCACCTACCTCAGCTGAGTCCCCCCCACCCCTCCAGTCCCCACCCTCAGTCCATATTGTTACAAGGACGCGCCAAAGCACTTCATACCTGTTCACGTTAAGTGCAGCCGGTAAAACTCGGAAGTTCAACTCCTGTTTAGATGGTCAAGCCTCATATTATTTAAAAAGTGTTGTCATTGACACGTGGGTCCATGACCTGCTTGATGCTGGGTAAGATTATGAAGATAGGAAGACTTTAGCTGTAACCATATATATGTTGCCATGACAACAAACTGTGATGTTAACTTTGTCACTTTCACTGCTGCATTTAGCTGACACGGGTCCTGGTTACCCTGGTTACTACTAGTTTGTCAGGAGTCATGTTGGATTAGTCCTGCCATGTCTACTAGTACGATTCAATTAGCTGTTGCACTCAGTGTGAGCGTGTGCTGCTGACTCAGCCTGACTGGTCCTGATAGGTCCTGTCAGTCCTCTGTACTCCCTGTCGTCCCCATCTGTGATGAGTCCGATGATTGCAGAGTCATCAGAGAACTTCTGCAGGTGGCAGGTTGGTGTGTTGTGTGAGAAGTCTGCAGTGTAGAGGGTGAAAAGGAACGGAGCCAGGACCGTTCCCTGCGGGGCCCCCGTACTGCAGACAACCGTAACGGACACACAGTCCTGTGTCCTCACATACTGTGGACGGTTGGTGAGGTAGTCCAGTATCCACAATGTGAGGTGCCGGTCCACCCCTGTGTGCTCCAGCTTGTCCCTCAGAAGTGCTGGCTGGATGGTGTTGAACGTACTGGAGAAATCCAAGAACATGATTCTCACAGTGCTCCCAGGTTTCTCCAGGTGAGAGAGCGCTCTGTGCTGGAGGAAGATGACAGCGTCGTCCACCCCGGTGCCAGGTTGGTAGGCGAACTGAAGTGGGTCCATCGAAGGACCCACCAAGGGGCGGAGATGGTCAAGGACCAGCCTCTCCAGGGTCTTCATCAGGTGGGTGCTTAATGCTGGAGCTGATGCCATCTGGTCCTGCCGCCTTCCTCGCCTTGGTCTTTTGGAGCTGGTTTCTCACCTGGGATTTTGTGAGGGTCAGGTTGGACCAGGGGGGCTGGGGGGTGTTGGTGCGGAGGTTGAGCTGAGCAGCGGGAGGTGGCTGTGTGCTGAGAGGAGGGGAAGTGGGGGTGGGGCCGTCCACTTGAGGTGTCGTGGGGGGGGGGGGGGTGCAGCAGGGGGTGCTGGGCAGGGGAATGGGCAGATGGCTGATCGAACCTGTTGAAGAATAAGTACTATCCCCTATCCCTACTATCCACTCTCCCGACTATCCCTTGGTATCCCTACTATCCACTATCCCTACTGTCCCCGCAATCCACTATCCCTACTGTCCCCGCAATCCACTATCCCTACTGTCCCCGCAATCCACTATCCCTACTGTCCCCGCAATCCACTATCCCTACTGTCCCCGCAATCCACTATCCCCACTTTGCACTATCCCTACTCTATCCACTATCCCTTCTAGATCCACTATCCCTACTATCACTACTGTCCCTACAATCCATTATCCTTACTATCACTACTATCCACTATCCCTACTGTCCCGACTACCCCTACAATCCACTATCCCTACTGTCCCCGCAATCCACTATCCCTACTGTCCCCGCAATCCACTATCCCTACTGTCCCCGCAATCCACTATCCCTACTGTCCCCGCAATCCACTATCCCTACTGTCCCCGCAATCCACTATCCCCACTTTGCAATATCCCTACTCTATCCACTATCCCTTCTAGATCCACTATCCCTACTATCACTACTATCCACTATCCCTACTGGCCCGACTACCCCTACAATCCACTATCCCTACTATCCGTCCTATCCACTATCCTTACTATCCCTACTATCCACTATCCCTACTATATCCACTATCCTTACTATCCGTCCCATCCACTATCCTTACTATCCGTCCTATCCACTATCTGTCCTTGTTAGCAGAGTTCTTTTACCCAACGTTAAACGCACATAACACACGGCACACGTTGTTCAGTGCTGAGTGAAGCACCTGCACACACGGGCTCACCTGTTTTATATTAATTAGAGCATGTGGGCAGTTCCCTAATCACAGTCACGTGATACCAAAATGAACAAATAAATCATAACATTTTAACAAACAAAATGAAATGAGAGCACATCAACACCCCCACTTGCTCACATTTTACAAGAATCATGTCAACATAAACTTCACAGGTTTTTCTTTTTTTTTTTCCAATGCTCACACAAAAATCATAAGTTCAGAGTTCATTAGTTGTTCATAGTCCATGGTTCATTCACCAAACATAAAGGTTTCAAAGTTCATCAACTTCAGCTTACTGGCTGGTTTCGTTAGGATGTCTGCAACCATTTCATTAGTTGGACAGTATTCCAATGTCACATCATCAGTTTGTAAAGTAGATCTCACAAAGTGGTATTTAATGTCCACATGCTTACATATTTGCCTATGTACAGGGTTTTTGGCTAGAGTCAAGTCAAGTTTATTTATATAGCCCTTAATCACAAAAGAGCCTCAAAGGGCTTAACAAGCAGGCAACAGTAGAAGACAGACAATAGACGACAAACTTACTTTGTCGTAAGTTTCCCGGTGAATGTTATGTAGTTGTAACTCTAGCACCATGTGTTAAATTAGCTGGTTAAATAAAACATTTTTTTCTTTTGTGTTTACTAAGAATTTATGAATGCTACCAGCCCAATTTTCTGCAGTTCAAATGAGTGGTTTTGGTTCACTGCACAGATAGGTGATATGTCTTTTTGCCCTGTTGGCAAATTCAGGTTCAACTGCCAGGCTGTGTGTGTGTGTGTGTGTGTGTGTCGTTAATTTGTGTTGAAGCTGTGTCAGTGTGTGGAAGCAGAAAGCTAACTCTAGCACCACGTGTTGTGTGTAGCTAAACGTTATTCTCTGCAGCAGAAAGCTAACTTTAGCACCACATGTTGTGTCTAACTAAAAGTTAAATTATCTGGTTAGATAAAATTGTTTTTGTCTTCTTTGTGGTTACCACAGATAGGTAATACTTTTTGTTGGCAACTTCAGGTTCAACTGACAGGCTGTGTGTGTGTGTGTGTAAAATGTTGCAGATTGAATAGTTTAACAGGCTAATGCATATAATATTGTTTTAAGCATTGTTGGTGTGTTTTGTTGTACTTTGATAGAGGTTAACCTCTGATAGAGGTTTAAACTTCATAACTGGTGCCCTGTAAAATAATATTTTTGTGTGTGTTTTCAGGTTGCTGCAACGAACATGACTTGGCACTGTAAGTTATGTTCAGCTTTTTTTTTTTTTTAGAGCTATAATGCCCTGGTTGTCCTCGTAGACTAAACACCTGTATACCTGTCCATCAAAATACTTCAGAAGCTGTTTTAAATACAGACACTCTTGCATGGTCGCAGCTAAAGCCATATACTCAGCCTCACAAGTAGAGAGTGCAACTGTAGGTTGTCTTTTAGTTTTCCATGAAACAAATGGCCCATCTTTGTTCAGGCTGATACAGTAACCTGTCGTGCTTTTTCGATCAATATCAGCGGCCTAGTTGGCATCACTATAAGCATGGATTGTGTTTTCACCTTTGTGCTTTTTGAAACATAGTTCTTTGTTTTGAGTACCTTTTAAGTATCTCAACACATGCTTTACCGTTGTCCATTGATCAGTAGTCGGTCTAGTGAAGTACTGAGAAAGTTTACTCACTATAAAACTCAGGTCTGGCCTTGTACATGTTGCTAAGTATATTAAGCTCCCAACTGCCTCTCTGTATTTCCTCACATCATCCATTAGTTTAGCATCATCACTGTAGTCAAGTTTCTGTTCACAAGTGGTAGCTCTGGCTTTACAGTCTAACATGTCAAATCTCTTCAGTATTTTCTGTACATATTTGCATTGTGACATCTTAACACAATCTGCAGACTGTTCAAAGTCAATACCCAGGTAATGTGTTAGTCTACCTAAGTTTTTCATTCTGAACTTGAGTTTCAACATTTCTTTAACACATTGTAAGACATCATCATCATTGGCAGCAATAATCAAATCATCGACCCATATGATTATGTGCACTTTTTCTTGTTCAGTAATTTTGCTATAAACACAATGATCAGCTGGGTTCTGTACAAATTTCATCTCACACAAATAATCATGCAACATCTTATTCCAGTTGCGTCCTGACTGTTTTAGACCATACAGGGATTTTTCTAGTTTGCACACTAATTTGTCACCTTCTTTTGATACAACTTCATAACCTTCAGGTTGTTCAATGTAGATTTCACACTCGATTGGTGCATGAAGATAAGCAGTTTTTACATCCATCTGGTGAACAACTAGCTGCTCCTGTGCTGCTTTCTGTGCTAATACCCGGACACTGGTCATATTAGCTGTAGGGGACAAAGTTTCATCATAGTTTACACCTTTCTTTTGGCTAAACCCCCTGGCTACATATCGGGCTTTGTACTTGTCTGATCCATCAATGTTCTTTTTCATTGCATAAACCCATTTACCCCCCACTACATCTTTACCCTTGGGAAGAGTGGTCAAGGTAAAAGTTACATTGTCTTGTAGTGACTGCATTTCTTCATCCATAGCATCAACCCATTGTTTTGCATTAACTGAAGTGAATGCTTCTGTGTATGTTTGAGGAACATTACACAGGAGTCTGTAACAGTAGTCAATATTAGTAATATCCTCCTCAAAAACACATGCATGATCACCATAATAGTCAGGCTTTCTTCTCTCCCTATCAGGATAACGTTTCTCAGCAGGTTTGTATTCTTCCTGTTTACCTTCTTCATTTTCTAACTTCACTGTTTCAGCATTTTGTTCGTCTTTCACATCTGCTTCAGTGTTTGTGAACACTTCCTGACTTTCTATCACTTGTGGGTTAGCTAGTGGGCTTGTCACACATTTTCTCTCATTTTGAATGTCAAAATCATCATCTGCATCCAGTACCTCCTCATTCTTTTTAACTACAAACTACAATCCACTATCTGTCCTATCCACTATCTGTCCTATCCACTATCCGTCCTATCCACTATCCTTACTATCCCTACTATCCACTATCTCTACTGTCCCTACTACCCCTACTATCAGCTGGCCCTATTATCCCTACTATCCACTATCCCTACTGTCCCAACTATATCCACTATCCTTACTATCTGTCCTATCCACTATCTGTCCTATCCATTCTCCGTCCTATCCACTATCCTTACTATCCCTACTATCCACTATCCCTACTGTCCCTACTACCCCTACTATCCGCTGGCGCTATTATCCCTACTATCCGTACTATCCACTATCACTACTATATCCACTATCCTTACTATCCGCTATCCCTACTATATCCACTATCCTTACTATCCACTATCCCTACTATATCCACTATCCCTACTATCCGTCCTATCCACTATCCCTACTGTCCCTACTCCGCCTACTATCCGCTATCCCTACTATCAGTCTTATCCACTATCCCTACTATCCACTATCCCTACTGTCTCTACTACCCCTACTATCCGCTATCCCTACTATCCTTACTATCCCTATTGTCCCTACTATCGGCTGGCCATATTATCCCTCCTATCCCGACTATCACTCCTATCCCTACTATCTCCACTATCCTTATTATCCGTACTATCCCTCCTATCCCTACTATCCACTATCCCGAGTGTGTCTGTGTGTCGTTCAGCCATTGGGGCAGATAGTATTGTTGATCCAAATGCCCTTACATGCTAGACAGATTTTCTCTGTGTCAGGAAAGGTGTAAGCTTGTCACGAGGGGACGTGGGAAGGAGGACCCAAAGGCAGAGTTGGCAGGTACTACACGAGGGTGAAGGTCGGTACACGGTAAGTCAGTCCAATAAGGCAAAGGTATCCGAGAGCGGCAGGCAGGAGGGGTGGTCGAAAAGCAGGCAAGGGTCGAAAACCAGGCGAGGCGATAACAAGGAGTGCTAGGACGAGACATGAATGTACAACGAACTTGCACCAGACAGGAGGCATCGGAGGCAATAAATAGCAAGAAGGTAATCAGGTGATGAGGGACACCTGAGCGCAATCAGGCAGGAGGCGGTGTCTCCAAGGTGAAGGCGGGGTAGGCGATGACAGGCATGACAGAACCCCTCCCTCAACGGCCGGCTCCTGACGGCCCAGGAACCTCAGGGTGAGCTAAATGAAAGTCTTCGATGAGGGAGGGATCCAAAATGAACCGGGAGGGTACCCATTGGCGTTCCTCAGGTCCATACCCCTCCCAGTCGACGAGATACTGCCAACCTCGGCCCCGCCGTCGGGAAGCCAGCAGTTTCCTGACTGTGTAAACAGGACCTCCATCAATGATTCGGGCGGGCGGCGGGTGGCTGGTTGGTGGGACCAGGGTGCTGGTCTTTGCAGGCTTGATCTGACTTACATGAAAGGATGGGTGGGTTCGCATGGACCTAGGTAGTTTTAGACGAACAGAGACAGGATTAATCACTTTGGAGATTGGAAATGGGCCAACGAACCTGGGGGCAAGCTTCTTCGACTCCACTCTCAGAGGAAGGGTCTTGGAGGATAACCAAACTCTTTGGCCCACCGTATAGGCAGGAGCAGGAATTCTTTTGCGGTCTGCCGCCACCTTGTAGATATCAGACTGTCTTTGAAGGTTGTTGCGAGCCCTCTGCCAAACTCTCTTGATGCGCCCCACCAAGGCCAAGGCGGAGGGCACAACGGAATCCTTGACGAGCGAGGGGAACAAGGAGGGTTGGTGACCAAATACCACGTGATGCGGAGACATACCGGTGGATGCGCTAGGCAAGGTGTTGTGGGCCAACTCCACCCACACGAGTTGTTTAGCCCAAGAAGAGGGATTTTGAGAGGCGAGGCACCGCAACTTTGTCTCGAGCACTTGGTTGATCCTCTCTGCCTGTCCATTAGACTGGGGATGAAATCCAGATGAGAGACTGACTGTGGATCCCAGCAAAACACAAAATTCCTTCCAAAACAAGGAGACAAATTGAGGACCACGATCGGACACTATGTCCTGCGGGAAACCAAAAATGCAAAATATATTGTTCAGCAGTGCCTCGGCCGTTTCTTTGGCAGAGGGAATTTTAACAAAAGGAATGAACCTTGACATCTTGGAAAATCTGTCCACGACTGTGAGTACCACCGTCTTCTCCTCTGACGGGGGCAGTCCACAAACGAAATCCAACGAGATATGGGACCAGGGCCGGTGGGGAATAGACAAGGGCCTGAGTTCTCCCATGGGTTTCTGTGGTGAAGATTTGTTAGCCGCACAGACAGGACAGGCAGAGACATATTCAGAAACATCCTTCGCCATGTTGGGCCACCAAAAGCGTTGCTGGGTTACAAACATGGTCTTTTTCACCCCCGGGTGGCATGAGGTCTTATTGGTGTGAGCCCAATGAATGACTGAACCCCTCATGGTTTCCACAACAAATAATTTATCTGGAGGGCAGTTTGGGGGCCGAGGCACTTCAAGTCCTGCCTCCCTGACCTTATCTTCTATTGCCCACTGCACGGCAGAGACAAAACATGAGTTAGGTAGGATGGTTGCGACCTCAGGTTCCTTTTCCGACGGGAAAAAAATACGGGACAAAGCATCAGGCTTGGTGTTCTTGGAACCAGGACGGTATGACAAGGTAAAATTGAAACGGCTGAAAAACAATGACCACCTAGCCTGTCGAGAATTTAATCTCTTGGCGGATTTGAGATATTCCAGATTTTTGTGGTCAGTCCATACCTGGAATGGCAGCGTAGACCCCTCCAGCCAGTGTCTCCATTCTTCGAGAGCCGTCTTGACTGCCAATAATTCACGATCCCCAATGTCGTAATTGCACTCTGCTGAAGACAATTTTTTTGACAGAAAGGCACATGGATGCAGTTTACCGTCCTTAGGACCGATCTGGGACAGGACGGCTCCGACTCCAATATCTGACGCATCCACCTCAACCACAAACTGCAGATGGGGATCAGGGATGGCAAGCACCGGGGCTGTGGTGAAACCATCCTTAAGCTTCACAAAAGCTTTCTCACACTCCGAAGTCCAGTGAAATGGTTTGTAAGGAGAGGTGAGAGCATGGAGAGGAGAGGCTACCGAGCTAAAGTTTCTAATATATTTACGATAAAAATTTGCAAATCCCAGAAATCTTTGAACGTCTTTACGAGACGACGGAGTGGGCCACTGAGCAACAGCGGAGACTTTTCCCGGATCCATCCTCACCTTCCCCTCGGATAGGATAAACCCTAAAAATGATACAGAGGACTGGTGAAAGTCACATTTTTCGGCCTTCACAAATAGGTGGTTGTCCAGGAGTCTTTGCAGAACCTTCCTGACATGCTGCACGTGAGTAGATTCATCGCGAGAAAAAATAAGAATGTCATCAAGATAAACAAACACAAAAATATTTAACATGTCCCTCAAAACGTCGTTGACCAGGCCCTGAAACACTGCTGGAGCATTGGTCAGTCCAAAGGGCATCACCAAGTACTCATAATGTCCGGTTGGGGTGTTGAAGGCCGTCTTCCACTCGTCCCCCTCTCGTATCCTGACAAGATGATAAGCATTACGCAAATCCAGCTTGGTGAAAATCTTAGCTCCTTCCAGGAGCTCAGTGGCGGTGGCAATGAGGGGCAGGGGATACCGGTTCTTGATGGAGATGTCGTTAAGTCCTCTGTAGTCTATGCATGGCCGAAGGGATTTGTCTTTTTTCTCTACGAAAAAGAAACCAGCCCCCGCAGGAGATGAGGAAGGCCTGATAATCCCTGCTGCAAGTGACTCCTGAATGTATTCCTCCATAGCACGACGTTCGGGAGGGGACAAGGAAAAGAGTCTTCCCCGTGGGGGTGTGGTTCCTGGCAACAGGTCAATAGCACAGTCGTGGACCCGGTGGGGTGGCAGTGACTTGGCCTTGACTTTACTGAACACAGCAGCTAAATCGTGGTAACACTCTGGAACAGAGTCTAGATTGACCTCCCCTTGTTCCATCACTGTTTTGGCACTCACCAAACAGTTGTCCTGACAGCCGGGCCCCCACGAGACGATCTGACCAGACGCCCAATCGAAGTGGGGGTTATGCTGCTTCAACCAAGGATGCCCTAAGATAACTTCATGATCAGAGCTAGAGAATACATGGAGGCTTAGTTTTTCTGTGTGACTGTCTGGAAATGAGATCTTGACCGGATGAGTTCTGTGACTAATTTTGCCCAGAGAACTTCCGTCCACCGCCTTCACCGTTAGGGGGTGTCGTAGAGGGCACAGGCGAAGCTTTAGTTTCCTGGCGAGTGAAGTACTAATGAGATTGGCATCTGACCCAGAGTCCACAAATACAGGTACCATGATGGATGTATGCTGAGAGCAAAATTGGACCAAAGGTTTGTAGGGAGCAGGATTGCTGATAATGACATTAAGACTCACCAAGCCATGTCCCAGGTTGCTTGTTTTGCCCATCTTGCCCATCTTGACCCCACAATTAGCCACTAGATGTCCCCCTTGACCACAATAAAAGCACCTGCCCTCACTTCGGCGGCGGGTCCTTTCCTCTGGAGACAGGCGGGTTAGTCCCAGTTGCATGGGTTCGTCAGCAGAGGGCGCAGCAAGTGGCACGGCGACAGGGGTGGGCCGGACGTTGTTGACGTGCCCTAGGTTGCCACCCCAGTGTGTGGTGGAATCTCGCCAGCGTGACCTGCTCTCCTCCTCATGATCATGAAGGCGCTTCTCAATCATGACCGCCAAGGCGATGAGCTCATCAATTGTTCCTGGCAGTTTCAGAGGGATCATTTGTCTACGAATGTGGGGGGACAGTCCAAGAAAAAATGCGTCTAACAACGCGGGGGCGTTCCAGTCGCTGTTAGCCGCTAGAGCGCGAAATTCGACAGCGTAGTCGGTGACACGCTGACGCCCCTGACGTAGCTGGAGCAGGGAGCGAGCTGCTTCTCTGCCGGACGGCTGACGTTGGAACACTTGCTCCAGTGCCTTGGAGAACGCTGCGTAGGACTCGCACACAGCGGATCGACGGCTCCATTCCGTGGTGGCCCACGCTCCTGCCCTGCCCGTGAGATGGGAGATCACAAAAGCCACCCGGGCACGTTCTGACATGAATGCGGGGGCTTGAAGTTCGAAATGGAGTTCACACTTGGTCAAAAAGGGGCGTACGTCACCCGACTCGCCAGAGAACCACTCCGGCCGTGACAACTGTGGACACGTAGCGGCCGGCAAGGCGGAAGTCAGGACCGGTGGAGGGAGCGGAGCCGCGGCTGTATCCACTGGAGCCGCGGGTTGAGCAGCAGGCTGAAGAGCCGACAGCAGGGAGTTAAGCTGGGAGCCTAGATTCCCAGCCATGGCGTCCTGTCGCTCCGACAGGGATTGCAACGCCGTGCCTAGAGCGGCAAGCTGTTCCTCTTGTTGGCTCTGGCGCTGTCCTTGCGTCCGGAGAGCCTGTCGAACGGACTCCAACTCCGCTGGGTCCATGATGGCAAGTTCGTTCTGTCACGAGGGGACGTGGGAAGGAGGACCCAAAGGCAGAGTTGGCAGGTACTACACGAGGGTGAAGGTCGGTACACGGTAAGTCAGTCCAATAAGGCAAAGGTATCCGAGAGCGGCAGGCAGGAGGGGTGGTCGAAAAGCAGGCAAGGGTCGAAAACCAGGCGAGGCGATAACAAGGAGTGCTAGGACGAGACATGAATGTACAACGAACTTGCACCAGACAGGAGGCATCGGAGGCAATAAATAGCAAGAAGGTAATCAGGTGATGAGGGACACCTGAGCGCAATCAGGCAGGAGGCGGTGTCTCCAAGGTGAAGGCGGGGTAGGCGATGACAGGCATGACAAAGCTACACCTTCCCTGTACTATGAAATTTTATTTGCTGTTATTTGATGTTTTTGTTTGTGCGAATTTGGAGCGGCCGGACCGGAGCAAGAAGAAACACAGACAAGAAGAAGAAGAAGATGTTGATTGCCAGTTGCATTATCTGACTTTTAAGTTTATTTAACTTGTCATTTTTGATTAATATGAACTTTTTGCGGCGGCACGGCGACCTCACAGCTGTCTTTACACACAATGTAAAGACCTCACAGCTAGAGACCAGGGTTCATTTCCACCCTCGGCCATCTGTGTGTGCAGTTTGCATGTTCTCCCCGTGCATGCGTGGCTTTTCTCCAGGTACTCCGGGTTTCCTCCCACATTCCAAAAACATGCCAGGTTAATTGGCGACTCCAAATTGTCCATAGGTATGAATGTGGATGTGAGTGGTTGTTTGTCTATATGTGCGACCTGACCAGGGTGTACCCTGCCTCTCGCCCGAAGATAGCTGGGATAGGCTCCAGCACCCCCGCGACCCTTGTGAGGAAAAGCGGTAGAAAATGAATGAATGAATGACCTTTTTGCAGATTTGTGTAACCTACTTAAAATAATTAACTCGTAGTTACTTATAAAAAGGTATCTATTAAACATGAATAAATCAAACCAAGAATCAAGAATAAATTCATTGACTCAGATAGCTTTGTACTGTGTAGGTTACACATGCACACCTTCTTCCTATGGAAAGAGTTGAAATGAGATCGAAAATTAAAGAATGGAGAATGCATGGCAGAGACAATGCAAAAAAGAAAGCAAGGAAAGGCACTAATTCTCTTTTCACCCCAAAATTTAAAGTAATAAATAAAGTAATAAAGTAATTTATTGTCAAGGAAACAAAATATATTCTGTAAAAATATGCAGATTAAGACTGGGGCACTGTGGATTAAACACTGATTTTTTTATATAATTGGGAAACATAGTACTGGGCTATGTGAGTGTGGACAGTGAAACATATTTAGCTTGAATGTGGTCTACTGTGCTGAGAGACCTTTTGAAGGCATTAGCAGATTTGGGATTAGTTCCATTTTCTATTCTAACACTATTTGGCTTCCATAACAATCGTCAACAGACTGAGACAACAATTTTACACTTCCTGTGTGATACAAGACTGTATGGGAGAATATGAGATAAGACTGTGACTCACGGACTAACCTGTGGAGGGCAGTAATACGCCTTGGAGCGTCGAAACTGCCAAGAAACAAAAGAAGAAGAAGACCGCGAGGCGGACTGGCAGAGAACGGCGAGATCAACGGACCAACTAACCGATGGAGACAACATTAGTAGTCCGCGCTGCGCCATTGGGTTAAATGTAAGTAGTCGACATAAATCTCGTTTGAATGTTTGTTTTAGGCGGTTCAACGTGTTTTAAACGGAATGAGTCACGTAATGTAAAACGTAAAAATGGTAACCGTTAGGTTAGCAGCAAGCTAACATGCAATGTTGCCAATCAACGTTAGCTGTGTTTCCCGGTGAATGTTTTGTCGTTGTAACTCTAGCACCATGTGTTAAATTAGCTGGTTAAATAAAACATTTTTTTCTTTTGTGTTTACTAAGAATTTATGAATGCTACCAGCCCAATTTTCTGCAGTTCAAATGAGTGGTTTTGGTTCACTGCACAGATAGGTGATATGTCTTTTTGCCCTGTTGGCAAATTCAGGTTCAACTGCCAGGCTGTGTGTGTGTGTGTGTGTGTGTGTCGTTAATTTGTGTTGAAGCTGTGTCAGTGTGTGGAAGCAGAAAGCTAACTCTAGCACCACGTGTTGTGTGTAGCTAAACGTTATTCTCTGCAGCAGAAAGCTAACTTTAGCACCACATGTTGTGTCTAACTAAAAGTTAAATTATCTGGTTAGATAAAATTGTTTTTGTCTTCTTGTGGTTACCACAGATAGGTAATACTTTTTGTTGGCAACTTCAGGTTCAACTGACAGGCTGTGTGTGTGTGTGTGTGTAAAATGTTGCAGATTGAATAGTTTAACAGGCTAATGCATATAATATTGTTTTAAGCATTGTTGGTGTGTTTTGTTGTACTTTGATAGAGGTTAACCTCTGATAGAGGTTTAAACTTCATAACTGGTGCCCTGTAAAATAATATTTTTGTGTGTGTTTTCAGGTTGCTGCAACGAACATGACTTGGCACTGTAAGTTATGTTCAGCTTTTTTTTTTTTACCACTAGAACATATCTATTTAAACACTGTACAGTCCCTGACAAAAGTCTTGTCGCTTATCCAAGTTGTAGGAATAACAAATAATAACTTGACTTGTAGTTGCTCAATTGGAATCAGAAATGACTTATATGAAAGGCAAAGCCCTCTAGATTATGCTTTTTATATCAAAATAAAGTTTTGTACCATTCATTGAGTTTTATCATTTAATTAGGACATAAAGGTCAGATTTTGCTTGGACAAAAGTCTTGTCGCATACAAAAAAATGTAGAAATAATACATATACTTAATTTTGAATACACAAATATGCTACAATAACATCAGAACATAAAGTCATTGTACCTTGGAAAAAAGAATTAATATTGTGTATGGCTTCCATGAGCTTGGAGGACTGCATCCATACGTCTTGGCAATGACTCAAATAACTCATCTGGAATGGCCAAGAAAGCAGTCTTGCAGGACTCCCAGAGTTCATCAGGATTTTTCGGCTTCATCTTCCAAGCCTCCTCCTTCATCTTACCCCAGACATGCTCAATAATGTTCATGTCTGGCGACTGGGCTGGCCGATCCTGGAGCACCTTGACCTTCTTGGCTTTCAGGAACTTGGATGTGGAGGCTGAAGTATGAGAAGGAGCGCCATCCTGCTGCAGAATTAGCCCTTTCTTGTGGTTTGGAATGTAATGGGCAGCGAGAATTTCTTGATATTTCAGGCTGTTGATGTTGCCATCAACAGCCAACAAAAAAATCGTGTTGCATTTGCCAAGGCCCATAGCTTGCAGAAAGGATGGACAGTGGAAAAGTGGCAGAAGGTTGATTTTTCTGATGAATCATCCATTGAACTGCATCCCAATCGCCGCAAATACTGCAGAAGACCTGTTGGAACCCGCATGGACCCAAGATTCACCCAGAAAACAGTCAAGTTTGGTGGAGGAAAAATCATGGTTTGGGGATACATCCAGTATGGGGGTGTGCGACAGATCTGCAGAGTGGATGGCAACATCAACAGCCTGAAATATCAAGAAATTCTCGCTGCCCATTACATTCCAAACCACAAGAAAGGGCAAATTCTGCAGCAGGATGGCACTCCTTCTCATACTTCAGCCTCCACATCCAAGTTCCTGAAAGCCAAGAAGGTCAAGGTGCTCCAGGATTGGCCAGCCCAGTCGCCAGACATGAACATTATTGAGCATGTCTGGGGTAAAATGAAGGAGGAGGTTTGGAAGATGAAGCCGAAAAATCCTGATGAACTCTGGGAGTCCTGCAAGACTGCTTTCTTGGCCATTCCAGATGAGTTATTTGAGTCATTGCCAAGACGTATGGATACAGTCCTCCAAGCTCATGGAAGCCATACACAATATTAATTCTTTTTTCCAAGGTACAATGACTTTATGTTCTGATGTTATTGTAGCATATTTGTGTATTCAAAATTAAGTATATGTATTATTTCTACATTTTTTTGTATGCGACAAGACTTTTGTCCAAGCAAAATCTGACCTTTATGTCCTAATTAAATGCTAAAACTCAATGAATGGTACAAAACTTTATTTTGATATAAAAAGCATAATCTAGAGGGCTTTGCCTTTCATATAAGTCATTTCTGATTCCAATTGAGCAACTACAAGTCAAGTTATTATTTGTTGTTCCTACAACTTGGATAAGCGACAAGACTTTTGTCAGGGACTGTAGATTGCAGCACAGCCACTTTTCAAAAATGAGCCCACTCCCATGCCTCCATGATGATTGCATGTGCACATTTCAGACACTTAGCGCACCGAGTACTCACCTGTCAAGATATATTCAAAAACAAAACAGCAGTGCAAGGGAAAATCAGGAACTTGTGACTTTTAAGTGTCCTTTATGCACATCTGAGCAACCATTTTCAAAGTCTGTTATGTGTCATATCGTGATGGTTCTCATTTCCAGGAGAATGAAATTGCTCTCATTTATTAGCAAGATGATGCAGACGACAGACTATTGTGATGTCCAGCCCACCAATCAAAAAGCTCATGGAGCTCTGGCCTGCTCTTTGTATGCTGTCCGAGGTAATGTTGATCATCTCATTCATCTGTTTGCATCTGTATCAGACAGTACTGTATATCACATTGTGTGCAGTGCTATCCATGCATTCACCCTAGATTAAATAATCTCTTTCCTCTTTCTGTACTGTCCTATCCACAATACAGGTGTATGCAGAATTTCAACGCATTACTAACCAGAACCTTCCCACTATGCCTAACTTGATCATCACACTCCTCGTTTAATGGCGTTATTTTGGCAGAAAGCTTCCAGAATGGGCAAAACTGCAGATGCGTTGGCCGACATTTTCAAAGTCCATGATACACAGGTGATTATACATTTCACAGGTGAAGTCTTTGTGTAATGTTGAGAATTTAAAGCTTTCAATAAGTGTTTGAATTTCACAAATGCACCAGATAAGTCAGCACGTTATTAGTGGAATTATGTGCAGATATTATTGTGGCAGCTAATATCATGCGTTGAGTGGCATTGGGTTTGATTAGTAAACTTGTCACAGTATTTACGCTATTTTAATTTTTTTAGGAGTCACATGATGTCCACACAAGGCGGGTCACTATTCTCCATGCCCTTCCTGTTTATCTGCATGAGGAAGTGTCTGGATTTTTCAGAACATGTGTGGTAAGTCCCAGTTAAGAAATATCAATTCTATTGTACTGTAAATTAACCTATTGATATTTTCATTTCATTTAGTTATGTATAAGGAAAACACACATTAATATTTCTGTAAATGGGCCAGTGTTCAACTGCAAACATTTGGCAAGGTGTTTAAACCTTAACTGTCTTTCAAAATCTTTGAGACCCGTAAGGACATTTTGTCCACTGCTCTAAAAATGTATGAGATAAATATTTTTTCAGATTTTTTTCCCACAGCTTTCAGTCAAACTCTGTTCTTTATAATATATTTTTTATTTGTTCTTTTAAATATTTTATCGGCCTTTTCATTTTTTCAGGATGATATGGATGAGCCAGACGTGGGGGATGAGTCACCGGTGCTCCTTACAACCGTGAGTGACGATGCCACAAGCCCAGTTTACTACCACCCAGCCAAAATCTCTGTCATCCTAGAGGGTGATGTGGTGGTCGACCTCCCCAGGCTTGCTGATGCCTTTCTGGCCTGATTTATGCTCTACATCTCTCCTATCCGAAGGGACTGACCAACACATTTGAGTTCACACAGAAAATCCTGCTTGGTCTGGATAACTCTAAATTGTCACCAAAGCTACAGACTCTCAAAAATGATCTTATGTTACATGTGTAACTCTACACCTGAAAAGGAGTTTTGTGCTCACTGTTCCCGATTTTTCGGAACAACTGAGGAACATATGAGGAGCAAGCATCCCAGCATCTACTTTGCTGGTTTAAAGGGACAAGAGCAAAGCATGTGTGCCAGAGTAAGATGGTCTGAGATGGAGACCAAAAGGTTAAGGGAAATCGTATGGTCCAGGCCAGCTGATATGGTCGGTTAAACATATTATGCCAAGATTCACAAGAGCCCAGATCGTCAAGATAAAAGCAGAATGCAGAAAGAGTTCTTGCCCCGACAGTGATGGAGGTGGAAGGTTGAAAGAATGGCTCAGGGAGGAACTCGTTACAGAAACACCTGTAAACACCGTACGAGCTCTCCTCCACAAGAACGTGTTGAGTACTTGTCCCAGTTTACACGGAGAGCTGGACAAGTTAACTATCAACAAGGTCGGGGCAGATCTCAAGACTGCCATTCGGCAGATGGGCGGGCTTAAAGGGAAGACCAAACCGACTCGAATAACCAGAAGCATCCGATCTCCGAAATGGGCCAGCCGGAGAGCTGAGTATTCAAAAACGCAGACGGAATATGTCCTTGACCGGAAAGCCCTGGCGAATAGAATCCTCGAAGGCACAGTGAGAACATCTTGTCCGATCTCCACTAGAGTAGTGGAGGAACATTACAGAGAAGTGTGGGAAGCCTCTGTGAATTTCAAGGGGTTGGGGAGATTCGGTGTTCTCCCCAACACGGACAACTCCCCGTTATCTATTCCAATCTCGGCAGGTGAGGTCTGTGCTCTTCTTAAAAAGATCAAGCCTGGGAGTGCGCCTGGTTGCGACGGGGTCACAGTGAATAATATCAAATTGTGGGACAAGACGGGTGAGAAATTATCTTCCCTATTTAACAACATGCTACTACTGGGGAAGGTGCCCCAGTGTATGAAACGTAGCAGAACCACCCTGATCCCCAAGTCTAGTGACCCTGAAGCTTTGGAGCAAATCAAGAACTGGCGACCCATCACCATCGGGTCGGTGCTCCTAAGACTTTTCTCGGCGGCATTACAAAACAGGGTCCGAGAGGTCTGCTCACTCAATCCCAGGCAGAGAGGATTCATTCAAGCCCGTGGCTGTTCTGAGAACCTGTTGCTTTTGAGTGCCATTATTTGCCGTTCTGCGGCTAGGAGAAAGGCTCTTGCGGTAGTGTTCATCGACCTTGCTAAGGCCTTTGACACGGTGGCCCATGAACTCATCATCGAGGCCCTCCGCCGCAGGGGTGTTGATGTTTTCCTGCTGGAGCTCATCCAAGATCTGTACAAGGGGTGCACGTCGTCAGTGGAGACGAAAGCTGGCCGGACCAACCGGATAAGGATTGAGAGTGGTGTCAAGCAGGGGGACCCTCTCTCCCCTCTGCTCTTCAATGTTGCGCCCGATCCACTGTTGGACATGTTGGAGACGCAGTGGGAGGGAATACACGTGGGGTTTGCGTCCATGACCTCGTGACCTTGTGTTGCTCAGTGGGTCCTGGGTTGGCATGCGGCGCAACCTCATAATCCTTGAGACTTTCCTGGAGCTGACGGGACTTGGGATCAATGTTGACAAGTGGTTCTGGCTGAAGCCGGGGCATGATGGTAGACTGGAGTGTGGCAGCGACCCATGGCGGATAGGAGGAAGGCCTATCCGCATGTTGGGCACACAGGACCATATCAAATACCTGGGGATTACCATCAGCCCCCTTCGGGGTGCAAGCCCCCCTGACATCAAGGCTTCAATAAACATCATGGCCAAGAACATCAATAAGGCGAAATTAAAACCCTTGCAGCGCCTTCACATCCTTGTCTTTTATGCCATCCCGAAACTAATATACCCCGCTGTCCACGCCATGGCAACAAGCGTGGCGTTGCTCGAATGTGATCGTGAGGTGAAGAGATGGATCAAGAACTGGTTACACCTCCCGTCGGACACGGCAGACGGTTTGCTCTATTGTAGGAATAGGGACGGCGGGCTCGGCGTCCCCAACCTGTCCGCGCTTGTCCTGGCCCTCCAGTGTCAGAACCTGGCGTATCTCCTCCAGTCGGAGGAAGAGTGTGTCAGGGAGGTTGCGAGAGTCATGATCCCAGAGGCTGATGGTGATCAAGGTGATCAAGCTCTGGGAAAGGGCCTGTGGTACCAGGTATGGGGGCAACGAAGGGATGTCGGGCCTTGATATGAGCAAGATCACGAGCAGCGCCAGGAGTACCTCGGAAACATGGAAGTGGTGCGGGTTATCGGCACAAGGTGTCGGCCACAGTGCTTTTAATCAACGACCCTATAAGCAATGAATGGCTTAGAGACCCAGCAAGGGTACGCTTCTTTCAATCAGACTACATACTAGGTCTGAAACTCCGAACAGGCAACGTTGGGGAGATTTGGTTATCAATTCCAATCTCGGCGGGTGAGGTCTGTGCACTTCTTAAGAAGATCAAGCCTGGGAGTGCGCCTGGTTGCGACGGGGTCACAGTGAGTAACATCAGAATGTGGGACAAAACGGGTGTGAAATTATCTTCCCTATTCAACAACATGCTGCTATTGGGGAAGGTGCCCCGATGCATGAAACGCAGCAGGAACCACCCTGATTCCCAAGTCTAGTGACCCTGAAGCTTTGGAGCAAATTAAGAACTGGCGACCCATCACCATCGGGTCGGTGCTCCTCAGACTTTTCTCGGCGGCTTTGCACAACAGGGTCCGAGAGGTCTGTACACTAAATCCCAGACAGAGAGGATTCATACAAGCCCGGGGCTGTTCCGAGAATTTGCTGCTCTTGAGCGGCATTATACGCTGTTCTGCGGCTAAGAGAAAGGCTCTTGCGGTCGTGTTCATTGACCTTGCTATGGCCTTTGACACAGTGGCCCATGAACTCATCATCGAGGCCCTCCGCCGCAGGGGAGTTGACGTTTTCCTACTGGAGCTCATTCGAGATCTGTACATAGGGTGCACGTCCACAGTGGAGACAAAAGCTGGCTGGACTAACCGGATCAAGATCGAGAGTGGTGTCAAGCAGGGTGACCCACTCTCCCCCCTGCTCTTCAATGTTGCGCTGGATATGTTGGAGGGGCAGGGGGAGGGAATACATGTGGGGTCTGTGTCCATGACCTCCTTGGCATTCGCTGACGACTTGGTGTTGCTCAGCGAGTCCTGGGCTGACATGAAACATAACCAACCATGTAAACCTTTTGTTATTTATGATTTATTCTTCTATTTATTCTTCTAATTTCTATATTTTGTACTGTCTTACTCTGAAAATGGAGCTGCTGCAATTTCATTCCACTATATGTAAAATGACAATAAAGGGCATTCTGATAAACATTTACCAGGTATTAATTATTATTATTTACAGCTAAACCCAACTACTATAGTTATAGGTAAGCCGGTTGCTGTTAAATTTTTGTGCCATTCTGCTATAGTGCCCTTAAAACCAGGATGCATTGTTGGGTTTTTTGGTCAAGGATATGTGCTATAATCTTCACTGCTCAGCACGATGCCCCAGAGTCTCGGACTCTGAAGTCCCCTGTGTCACAGAGGGGTCTTTACCTTCCTCATCAGACTCCCGAACAATGACAATTTTACATTGGGTTAATGATACAGACAGCATTAAAAATTGCAGAAAGAAACACTTGGATACATACTTGATAAGGCCCTTCCCACTTGGGAGAGTGCCAGTGTTTTCTTTTTACACTTTTAATCAACACCCAGTCTCCTGGCTTCACGGATGTTGTCGGTCAAGTTTGGTCGTCTTCTTTTTCCGGTTCTGGTTGTACACCTTGAAGTATTTGTAGCAGCAGTCTCATGTAATCTGCCAAAGTGGAATCGTCATCAGTCTACAAAAGATTGCAGAGTCCGTCTCTTTGGGACAATGGGACGACGCCTTTTTTTTGGGGGGGGGGGGTTTAAAAGTGTCTTCCTGTTTGTTGTCTTCTCTTCCGTCAGTATCCCGTCAACTGTCATCTCCCAGTTGTTGAGGTGAGAAGACAGCCCATCAAAGGGTTTTGTCTGCCGTGGCCACGGTCTTTCTGTCTCGTCCACTCCACAACTGGACGACCCCCCCACCCCCCACCCACCCGCTCTTTTGTCTGCCTCACTGCTGTAGCACCCACACTGGAGTTGAGGGGGGGCTGGGGTGCTATCTCTTGGCGGTCCACGTCTCCTTCGGGTTGGGGATCTGGGACCCCTGGGTCCCCCACCCAGGGATGTCCATGGTGTGCGCGCGTGTGTCTGAGCTATTTTTATGTATTATTGTTTTAAATACTTATTCATTATTAGTATTATGGTTATATGTATGTACTATGTGTAAATATATATATATATATATATATAAATGTGTGTGTGTGTATATAGTATATCGAAGTACAGAAGTACACACCTCCCTATGCACACTCACAGCACATGGGTGCTTCTCTACACAATCTACCATCTTATCCTTGATGTCTATATGCTATTAGTATGCTATTATTACAGTAATAATGATGTCACGCAGTGAGATTGTAATTACTGCAACTGTATGGCTGTAATTGTGTTTATTATGTTGTTATGGGAATTGTTGTTGCTGCTGTTTTTGTCTCTCTCTCTCGCTCTCTCTCTCTCTCTCTCTCTCTACTGGGGGATAGTGGATAGTAGGGATAGTTTCTTTCTTTCTTTACTGTGTCTCTTTGTCCCACCGGGATCCTAACTTTTGGCACTAGACCATCCGCATCCTCAATTGCGCCGACCACTCTGCCTTCTCCATCTTCTGGGAGTGTTGTCGTCTCTCAATCACCACATCCTCCAAGTGGGACATTTCTTGTTCAATTGTGCCACTGCTGTCTTAGGTTAATGTTCGTCAAATATTCTTTACGCCTCCTGCTTCAGAATGCTTCTTATAGGTTATCACATGGTTTGTCTGGTATCAGGCCAGGTATCATGCCCCCAAGTGTCAGTATCAGCCCGAGACCGAAGGTCGACACGGATACTGATGGATACTGATGGATACTGATGGATGATACCTGGCCTGATACCAGACAAACCAAGTGATGATCTTATCACATACTATTTAATCATGAGCTTATTATCACGTACTATTTAATGAAAAGACCATTTTGTTTCCACAAAATTTTCAGTTTATTACATGTATTATATCTAAACAGTGTAAACTGTGTGTTCACGCTTGTGCGCTGTTCTCTGATTGGTTGTTTCACGGGCACGATACCAGAGCAGCGCAGAGGTGGTTGGTGTTGCATTATTTGCCAACAATGGCTTCTCACCACGCACTCACTACGCATGTAGGAATGAGCAGAGCTTATGTAATCCCGCCCCTTGTCCTTTTGCATGAGCCACCGATAGTCGTTCACTTTCCCGAGTTGAACATGTATCCGATGTTTCCCGATTTTTCCCAATTTGATTGAAAATGTTTGATGGTGCAGTTTTGCCAGCTTGTGGATAATGAGCTGATAATTAACTAAAATGTAGGAAATAGAACCGCAACAACAAATATTTACACGGAATTAAATAATAGATGCTGCGTTGTAACAACGATAAATAATAACCGACATAGCAATATGCAGTATGAATAACACTGGGGAACACTCAAAATGTTGCATTTAAAGTAAGACTTGATTTTAGTCAATTTAAGTGTGCTGAGTTCAAATCTGAAGTTAGTTTTTTTCTGCAAGCTACAGATTTTATGCAATCTTTAATTTTTATTAAAAATAGAAAAAAATCGAGCATTATTATAGGATATTGCAATGTCAGCCACAAATCAGTATATTTAACAAGGCAAAAGAAACAGAACATTAAAATGTGATTTTAGATTAAAGTACACCATTGTTAGAAGTGCCATATGTTTTTCTGGAAGTGTTTCTCAGAAAACAGTCTTTATCGCAACGTGAGATAAGCATAATTTACAACGTTCTTCAGATAAGAGTCAATCACAGCTAATAACGCTTATCACTTTCTGTCAGTACAGTATTTTAGTCAGGCAGGAATTTGCGTTTGTAACTTTTGTGTTTGTACACTTCATCTGGGCAATCTCGTTTAATACTCCAGCAGTAGTCGGCCATCATACTTTTGTCCCAGCGACCTTGGTAGCGTTCTTCCATGATCTTTAGGTCTTGGTGGAACCGCTCTCCTTGTTCGTCACTCACAGCCCCCAGGTTTTCAGGGAACTGGTCAAGGTGGCTGTTCAAGAAATGAAGCTTGATGCTCATGTTGCACCTGAGAGCACGAAAAGCGAGGAGCATTCTGTTCACAAGTTCATTGTAGTTCTCTGCCTATTTGTTTCCAAGGAAGTTCTAAGCGACTGCCACAAAGGATAACCATGCTGCCCTCTCCAAGGCGGTCATCTTGGCAAAAAACTGATCATCACGAATGAGGGTTCGAATCTGTGGGCCATCAAACACACCTGCTTTGATCTTCTCGAACGACAACCCTGGTATAGCTTTGATTATGTGTTGGAAACATTCACCTTCGGTATCCAGTGCCTTGACAAATTGTTTCATCAAACCTAGTTTGATGTGCAGAGGAGGAAAGATGATCCTATCTCTGTCAACAATTGGGTCATGTGTGATATTTGGCATGCCTGCTTCAAGGGTTTCACGAACAGGCCAGTCCTTCTGGACCCAGTGTCTGTCTCGTGCTCGACTGTCCCACATGCAGAGGAAACATGGAAACTTGGTGAAACCTTTCTGTTGACCAAGAAGGAAGTTTACCATTTTCAAGTCTACACAAATGATCCAGTTGTGCTCACGATATTTTAAGAATTCCATGACCATTCTGATGTCATCATAGTCTTCCCGCAGATGAACTGAATGACCTACAGGCACTGCCCTGTAAACATTGCCATTATGCAAAAGAACACACTTGAGACTGCGTTTAGAACTGTCTATAAAGAGCCGCCATTCAGTTGGATCATAGTGAGGAACACCCATTATCTTTGAGAAGACCTGGGATATCATGGCAGTAAACAAACTGTCTGTCTTCAGAAAAGAAGGTCACAAAAAGCTGGTCGCGCTTTCTGTAATATGACACTTTAACAGTGTGATCAACAAGATTTTTGCCTTGTAATCTTGATGCCAAAAGCTCAGCTGCTTTCTTTGAAAGACCTAAATCCCAAACTAAGTCATTCAGTTCAGTTTGGTGAAGAGGCTTGGGGGCTGGGGGAGATTCAGTCTCTGAAGAACATTCCTCGGATTGTTCCCACTCAGTTTCTGGCAATTCATTGTCACAACTGTCTTCCTCGTTCGTATCATGTCCAATGTCTTTATCGTTTAATGAAGGCAAACCTTTGAAAACTGGAACAGCAATGGAATCTATGTATATAATCTCAAAACGCATAGATTTGGGTTACGTAAGTTCATATACGTATTTAGACTATTCAATCAATAAATCAATGCATCTGATTTAGCATTGTATGGTGAATATATGGTTGTCTACTCCGGGTAAAACTGAACATCGGCTCGTGAATGAATACATGAGACATTTTTATGTGAACAGTCAAACCCACCTACAACATTTGTGTGGTTTCTTTTTTAATGAGCAAGATACAACAAAGCATTAGGAAAGATGATATTAGGTGTTGTGCTTCAGCATTGCTAAGACAGGTCCTTGTCCACATCATCTGCTTTTAGTGTCTCCTAAGTTTTTTCTCCTGATTTTTTTTCCCACTTTGTTCCACTTCTTTGTTCTCTTGGTTCCATACACATACGTGTATTATAGTGAATTTCACAAAGTAGGACTCCGTATTTCTCAATCAGATGTTTTGGTAGTTGGAGAATACACTGTATAAACTCAGGCATAGTATCTATTATAGTAAAAAAAAATAATAATAATAAAAATTAAATACACCCTTGCTAAGTAATAATTCTAATATATTGATTTCAATTAAACTACTATGTTGAAAACTTTATCATTGCGAGCTTTATTAACGTAATAATGCAGGTAATTGCATTAGCTGAATATTCCCGCCGAACAAGCCCGGGCAGATTTGACGCTGAACGCTAACGAGTATTTTCAAGTGAGCATCTTTTCATTTAGTAATATAATTTGCAACATACAGGTACATCTTATGATGGATTTATCTTCAAACACACAAACAGACTAGTTGTAAGTAGTTCTACGAGTACATTCTCTACTCCATGGGGAAGCTAATGCTGCTCTTTCAACTTTTAGCATTACAACTGTCCAGTTAGTTTCTCTCACTACAAATATTGTAGTGTCTTCTGACAAGTCATCTAAACGGCTTTCATTTGGTCGTAATAATCATTGTACTGCAAAAAGGATGGATGTCATTTCACCCAGGACTCAGGTGTGATACATTTAGAAGTAGCTGTCTGCAGCCTGGTTGCCTTAGGACAGGGGTCTCAAACTCAATTTACCTGGGGGCCACTGGAGCTAGGGTCTGGGCGAGGCTGGGCCGCATCAGGTTTTCCAAAAAAAAAACCAAAAAAAAACGCATTTATTAAAAACAGAAAAATGAATAAACTTTGCTTTGGTTCCGATTTTCTACAAGAAAAGCTCTGATAAAACATTCCACTGTTCTCAAATATCTATCTTTTTATTTTTCTACACAAAATAAGATCAAGAATAAAGAAAATCAATCAATCAGCAATAAATAAATAAAATAATAATAAAACAGCAAATAATTAAAAATTAAGAAACCACATATAGTTGGTGGGTAGACAAATTATTTTTTTCAGATTAAAATTAACAAAGCATTATTAGAGCCCTGTAGACATGACAAAACACGACTATAGTCACATTAATACTCTTTATTTACAATATATTGCGCAACTGCAGGGTCTTGAGACCCATGCTAACTCGCAAACTAGAGAGCTAGCGACCTAAACGGTAGCCTTCAAGTTATTTCCTTTAAACTTAAAATAGCCAAAAACTTACCACTTCCACACGGATAGGGAGGATAACTATTAACAGTTATTTAACCTTTAACATGAACATTAATCAAACGTAATAATTTTTTCTGGGTACATGATACCATACAGCAACCATATCAAACTTGCGCACTAACATTAAACTTTCATATCAAGGCAGGGGCCTCAAACTAGTGTCCTGCGGGCCACATTCGGCCCGCGGACCGCGTGTTTGAGACCCCTGCTTTAAACTGATTGTCCGACTGTATTTACTTTGGTGGAAAACATTCCGAGTCATCAAAATGACGCTCATATTCCTATGATGTCTGTACTGCGGGAATATTTTTACAACCTCGGGGTGGTCGGAAGCTTGGAAGATCAAGTCGTCCAGGATGATGAGGGTCGTCTGGTCGTGCGGAAAGAGGTTTTCATCGTCAAAGGAGTCAGGCAGTCCTTGCACAAATTTCAGTCTTTTATTCTTTTTTTTGCATTTCATCGTACATGGTTTGATAAGAGGTATAAATACACACCACGTTTTGAGATACACATTTCATGACATGCTCACAGTTTTCTAAAATACTTTTTACAAAAAAGGTTTTTTCCACAACCGCTTGGGGCCTGAAATCGGACATGAACACGGTACCTCTAATCTAGGGTCAAAATCAACCTGCCCCATATCCATTTTTGTGCTAATAGCCAAATGGCAGAGCCGTCTTTTGTCGTACACCACCCGGAACTTTTTCATAAATGTTGTGTTTTTCAAATGAAACACCCTTTTATCGCGTGTGATGCCATGCTGGGGCGCTTCAAGCGCAGTGGCCTGCACGCGGTCTGATTGAATGTAACCTTCCACCAGTGTTTTGACGCTGTCAAAATTGACTCACTCGCAGCACTCTTGCGTTAGTGTGATACCTTTCACCTTCAAGACCAGGGGTCTCAAACTCAATTTACTTGGGGGCCACTGGAGCTAGGGTCTGGGCGAGACTGGGCCGCATCAGGTTTTCAAAAAAAAAAAACCAAAACACATTTATTAAAAACAGAAAAATGAATAAACTTTGGTTTCGGTTTTCTACAAGAAAAGCTCTGATAAAACATTCCACTGTTCTCAAATATCTTAATTTTTATTTTTCTACACAAAATAAGATGAAAAATAAACAAATCAAGAATAAAGAAAATCAATCAGTAATAAATAAATATAATAATAATAATAAAACGGCAAATAAAAACTTAAGAAACCACATATAGTTGGTAAGTAGACAAATTATTTTTTTCAGATTAAAATTAAAGCATTATTAGAGCCCTGTAGACATGACAAAACACGACTATAGTCACATTTATACTCTTTTTATTTACAACATATTGCGCAACTGCAGGGTCTTGAGACACATGCTAACTCGCAAACTAGAGAGCTAGCGACCTAAACGGTAGCCTTCAAGTTATTTCCTTTAAACTTAAATAGCCAAAAACTTACCACTTCCACACGGATAGGGAGGATAACTATTAACAGTTATTTAACCTTTAACATGAACATTAATCAAACGTAATAATTTTTTCTGGGTACATGATACCATACAGCATCCATATCAAACTTGCGCGGGCCGCACTAACATTAAACTTTCATATCAAGGCGGGGGCCTCAAACTAGTGTCCTGTGGGCCACATTTGCCCCACGGGCCGCGTGTTTGAGACCCCTGTTCAAGACGGTTTTCCCACTGTCTCGGGTTTGGTAGGTGTAGCTTTTAGGACCAGCTGCGACAAACTCCTGAATGCTGTCACAGTTCATCCGTCAAATCCCCCAAGTCATCTCCCAGCTGAAGAGGACGAACGACTCTTTAACGACTCCCCCTCTTTAACGACGTAGATAAGACCGTCTGTGTCGGTGTAAAGAACACGCGTGTGTAGCTGCTCCAGGTACCTGTACATTAACACCCTGGCATACGCCGTTGTAAAACAAGCATAAAAGATGTCGGAGGATTTAGCGGAGGGTTTGATGTAACGTTGATTGTATTTATACTGTATCATCGCCACGTCATCATGAAACTCTTTGCCGGGTTTGATTTGATTTGATACGGGTCTAAGCGGATACCCTGGTGGGTTTGGTAGTCGCGTATGTACTTTTCTCTGCCTTCGTCATAAACCACATCAGGCGGGTACCCAGAAGCCTCCTGTTTCCCCTTCAGAAAAGTGTGCATATAATCCACAAAAATTCTCTGGACCTTTCAAAATATTACACCTCCATAATCTGGACCCCCCTGTAACCTAACTCAACGGCTTTGTTGAATTTGACCGTGACCCACACCCCCGTCAGCGCCTTATCATCATCATCATCATCGTGGGGGCACGGCCCCTCCTGGTTGTTTACTTGGGCGCATGTACGACAAAGCATCACCAGTTTCCCCCTGGATGTTTTGTGCGGTAGAACAGGAGAGAAAAGACCTCTCGGGGGGGGGATTTGGCTTTACTGAGACCATAATAGTTTTGAGGATCATCCAAGTCTTTGTGGGTAATGACGGGGTGACCTAGCGGGTAAGCAAAGTTGCTGTTTACATAAGGATACAGGGAAGCGACGTCAGCGTACAACACATGTTCGTTTTGCGCGGCCATGTACCTTAGAGTAAATGCGCTCGTTCGACCGCCAAAAAAAAAAAACGTGGCGAGGTGAAAGAGGATCTGGGGGCGTTATAGTTACGAAGGAACTCCTGCACCCCCGGATGTGACGTTTTTATGTTATTCCAGTCATGCTCCTTCATTACCATAAGACACACCCCGTGTTTGGTCTTTAATTCCTTTCGTCTCCGTTTGGGACTCCCCCATTAACGGACAAATGTCACCTGGTTGAAAACAGTCGGAGCACCCGTGAAAAAAACCACCCCAGGAACTCCCAGACATATTTTACACCCCCCGACTCAGCGTAGTCGTCTACAAAGTTCTCACCAATCTTTTTTTCACCGGTGTTCATCGCGTGTTTAATGAACAGGTTTTCGCCGTGGGTCGTCCATTTTACGTATTGAATGGCAGCTAGCAAGTATGATTTGTGTGTGACGCACGTAATTGTCGGGTGGGGGTTCAGCGATCGTATTAGGTTTTAAGAATCTGGTCCTGAACACTTTCATGCTGGCCGAAGCTATGGTGATGCAACTCATCGGATCTACATCCGTCTCTCTAAGAAATTCATCTCTGAATCTCGTGCAGGCTTGGAACAGAATGTCAACATCATTTTTGCAATACAGCAAGGCCTCCTTCTCGAAATTAGATGTAGCCCCGCACTCTTTCTCGTACCAAGCAAGAAACAACGCCTTCTCAGCTGGAGCCATACGTTCTAGGCCAGGGGTCTCAAACACACGGCCCGCGGGCCAAATGTGGCCCCCCGCCTTGATATGAAAGTTTAATGTTAGTGCGGCCCGCTTAAGTTTGATATGGATGCTGTATGGTATCATGTACCCAGAAAAAATTATTACGTTTGATTAATGTTCATGTTAAAGGTTAAATAACTGTTAATAGTTATCCTCCCTATCCGTGTGGAAGTGGTAAGTTTTTGGCTATTTAAGTTTAAAGGAAATAACTTGAAGGCTACCGTTTAGGTCGCTAGCGCTCTAGTTTGCGAGTTAGCATGTGTCTCAAGACCCTGCAGTTGCGCAATATGTTGTAAATAAAAAGAGTATAAATGTGACTATAGTCGTGTTTTGTCATGTCTACAGGGCTCTAATAATGCTTTAATTTTAATCTGAAAAAAATAATTTGTCTACCCACCAACTATATGTGGTTTCTTAAGTTTTTATTATTATATTTATTTATTACTGATTGATTGATTTTCTTTATTCTTGATTTGTTTATTTATTTTTCATCTTATTTTGTGTAGAAAAATAAAAAGTAAGATATTTGAGAACAGTGGAATGTTTTATCAGAGCTTTTCTTGTAGAAAATCGGAACCAAAGCAAAGTTTATTCTTTTTTCTGTTTTTAATAAATGCGTTTTTTTTGTTTTTTTTGGAAAACCTGATGCGGCCCAGCCTCGCCCAGACTCTAGCTCCAGTGGCCCACAGGTAAATTGAGTTTGAGACCCCTGGATACGGGTCTACGTACTTTAGATGCTCCTTGGAGCTGAACTTGTGTGGAAAATAACCTTTAGTTTGATCTTCAAACCCCAAGGCTTTGGGCATGGCGCCGAGTCGCATGGTGAGGAACGACAACAAGTCGATGTACTTCAAATTGTAATATTGGTCCGTAAAACCCAGAACTTTACTCCCCATCATGATAATGGATGGTGTGAGCTTAATTTCCGTCATTTGACTGAGGACAAAATAACTGTCAAATCCTCTCGCATTGTGAGCTATTAAGGTCCATCCCTTAAAATTATTTTCCTGAAATGGAGGATCCATTTTTTGACACAATCCTCACCGAATCAGCTCCGCTCATTTCCATCCAATGTTTTTGTACACACCAGGAAAGGAACGCGTTTATTGTTTTGATCCACGTAGGTTTCAAAATCAGAAAATATCAAGTTATCGCAGGGTTTTTCTGTCGTTAGCGGTTGCACTGTAATGGCCACAGAAGTCCATCAGCAGAGGTAGCAGGGTCCGTAAGTGCGTCACTATATTAGACTCAGCTGTAAGAAAACTGCTAGTTTTTAGTGACGTCACACGCCGAGGGGACCCTGAGAGCCGGCGTTCGAGCCACGAGGACCAACTCTGTCAAGCGGCCACCTGATGGGATTTCCTTTTCCCTCTCGGCTTGAGCTGTTGGAACTTTGGGCAAGGTTCCGGACCCAGGGATTGGACAGGTGGATGCGCGTCCGTGAGTGGAACTGCGGCTTTCACCTTTGTCTTGAGGACTAATACTGACTCTTTGGGGAACTTTGGGACACTTTCGGGGTGGGGGGTAAATGTTCGGGATTAATTTGGTGTTTCATGGTTGTCTTTGTAGGCGGGTGGGAAGTTTAGTTAGTTTGGGAGGGGATGATATGGATCATCATTAAATTGCCATTGTGGAGGCAAACAAGCCTTTTCCTTTTTTCTTACAGCTGATGTCGAGCATCAGAGCTATCATGGTGGCCAAGCATAATTGATCTCTATTGTACAGGATGCACAAATGGCGTTTTTTTCGTTTTGGATGATTTCACAATCGAGTGTTTTCTCCAACTTGCGTTTTGCACCAGCACCCCCTCTCTGGTCGCGCACAACCTGCATGACAAGTTCGAGCCCCACGTCGGTCATGACATCTACATTGGATTGTACCAGACAGTCCAGTCAATTTTGAAACGTCTCCATGACATCCTAAGGGTCCTCCGTCACGCGAACAGATACGTGTTGTCTCACTGCACAACATCCCCCGGAGCTGAGGCTGCTAAATCGTTCACATTTTCCATAACACCGGTGTAGCAGGTTGCAAAATCAGGCACGCGTTCAGGAAGAGGGATGTTTAGCACACATTGTTGAAATGGGACCTGTTCACTATTTGAGGCTCTGCCAGATTTCCTCCGACTTGTAAGGACGGTTCATTGTGTGTACAATCAGACGCCGATGGCTGATTAAGCCACTTGAGCGCTCTTTCAAGCGGACTAAAAAAAGTCTTCAAAATCTGCGATTTGTCTAATAGCCAAAAATGAATCATCATCATTATTTTTTTCAGGGGTCAGATCATTTTGCTCATTAGGGCTTCTATTTAACTCATTTATGACAGCCTCCAATTCATGCGGTACAATATCAGGAAAATCCTCATCCGTATTAAGATCCATATGTTTGACAAAAAAAAAAAACTGCTTCACATTACCAGACTTCAGCTAAGATGTAGATTGCGTGGGTGAGAAGACTTTTCATCAACCTCTTTCATGCTCTGATCCTCTTCCTGTCTCTCACTCCTCTGCTTTGACTTTTTACGACGTCCTCGGCGTCCTTCTGTGAAGGAATGACATTACCATCATTATTATTATTATTATTATTATTATTATTATTATTATTATTATTATTATTATTATTATTATTATTATTATTATTATTATTATTATTATTATTATAACGCTCAGATATTGGATTGCATCATCAATTTCACACATTACCTGGTATATCTCCCAAGTCTTGTTTACACCCCTCTGACTCTGACTCAGTCGCCACAGAAGACAAATCTTCTTCCGGACCCCCGTCTTCTTCTACCGAGACGTTTTTCATGTTTTCAAGTTTCTCATGATCCCTGCAAGTCAAGTTCACCGCTGTTTTTAAAAAATACATATGTCCCCGCCGTATATCTTACAGTGCGTCGTATATCTTACACTCCTACGAGACTCATCTTGATCGCGACTCGAGTCTGTGGTGGGTGGGGATCAAACCGCTAATGCCTACGGTTGTTTTTGTTTCAACATGTGTCGGATATTCATATCAGGGGGGGTCCTGCGGATCCCATTACGTGGTACCCCCTCCTACAACTGCGTTGGGCCATAGATGGTCAGCTTGTTGGTGGGTGCGTGTAGCTGAAGGGGAGGAGGGGGTCTGAAGCTAAGGGGTGTGTTTGTGGTGGGGGCGTGTCAGGAGGGTCTGAAGCTAAGGGGTGTGTCGGTGGAAGCTAAGGCGTGTGTTGATTGGATGGTCTGAAGCTAAGGGGCGTGTCGGTGGGCGGCTCTTAGGTTAAGGGTGGGGGTTCGATAGCGATTCTATCACACTTTATACCTCGCACGCTGGATGGACGGACCGCCGGAAGACCTACAAGGTAATGTAGGAATTATTTCTTTCATTCAATAATGTATTTTTTAATTTTGATATTCATTCGTTTAAGTTAAACGAGGGTAAAAAAAAAAAAAAAAAAAAGAGGGTAGACGGGGGCAAGAGACCCCCCCCCACACACACAGGCATATGTTAAGACAACTCCAATGTTTAATCCGAATTATCCTTTGATTTCCAGTGTTTTTGATTCTAGGCCTTTGCCGGGTGATGATGTCATATCCTGATACGGCTGCGGCTGCGATGCTACCGTGGGGGGTCGTAAATGACAAGACGATGCCGTCATATCTACAGCAAAGGAAACGATGTCGCCCCTGGGGGTCGTAAATCACATGCGATGCCGCCCATGGGGTGCCCTGGGGTGTCATAAATATAATTTTGACAGGGTTGGGAAAACATACCCGCATACCTTTGATTGGGTCAACAAGGTCGTCACGGTCATCCATCAGATTTTGACAGGGGTCAAAAGGTCAAAAAAGGTCCATCAAATTTTGACATAAACCTCTCTCTATTACTCTCTGAATGAGAGTAGAGACATCTGAAGAAAAGAAAGCAAAAAATGTTGTTAGAAGAACGAGCGAGCAGAACTCCAAAAACACCTCAGACAGTTCAGTCAGAAAGAAGAGTGTCCAAAGCCTGGAAACAGGAAGTACAGAAATGTCCACATTTGAAGGTACCAGCAGAAGTAGGGAGAAAAGTTGTGACACATTCCAAAAATGGCGGGATGCTCTGTGTGACACATTGTAACACAAAATAGTTGGGACAGACATCTTGCATAAGATAACTTCCACATTCCACATCAAGGGCTGACTTCCAAATTCAAAATTCCACATACCACATTGACTTCCAATTTCTTGATGGTTGTGCCATCTTTTGTCAGACAGTTTAGCCTCTCTCTCTTAAGCGTGTGTCCTACGACCCAAATGACATGGCTACATGTCTCCTGCTATATGGAGTTGTTAATATAGTTGACAATGCTTTGTTTTCCACTTTCTGACATCACTTTTCCCTCAAACCCTCTGGAAATGCACAGGTAACAGTTTTCTGCATCACCCGTTTGGAAAGATGGGAAGTAGAAATTAATCTAGGACGTACTTTATAAAAGTTTGCTGAGGATGCAGACTGTAAAATCGGGTGCGCTGATGCTGGTGCATGGTTGTTCTCAATCTGACACACGCTCTTTCCCCAACAGCAGGGTGATATATGGTGTGGTTCTGAAATCATACAAATGCAAATTAAGCAGGTGATGTGTAGCTAGCTGCAATAGAAATATCAAATAAAATATCAACATCAAATATCAACTGGTCAATTCACAAAGACTGTTGGCATAAGAGCCAACAGTTAACAAACAGGGCAAAAATATAGTCCAAGCACATTAATGGGATTATGCAGCCATCTAGTGGCGGAAAGGACAAATGGCGGCATGACTGATCCGAACTCTTCTAATTAGGGGTGCCGCCACCTCTGCACATTATGGAAGCCATGTCTAGGTAATTCCTCGAACAAGTTGACGAAAACAATAATAAATACTCCTAAATATAATAAATATAACACACGTACATGTCTACATCTACGACTGAACTGGGGGCACGCTTCGCAATACACGACATGTATGATGCAATCTGTAACATGACACCCGGTCCAATTACTGGTACAACATGACACGGGTCATATGTCAAACTGTCCAAACCCCTCTCCCCCAAGTTCTGACTCACAGTTCCAATGGACGCACACCGTTAATCCACCAACTTGCATCAGGGAGCGAACGTCCTCTTCTTTGCCTAACAACTCTGAACTGCTTGATGAGGGGGTGGAGCTTAGCATGATTGCTTGATGAAACCGGTCCAGGGTGAATAATGCAGACCGGAAGTGTCCTTATATGGTATCCGGCCAATTTAGTCCTTCTTTTTTACACAGACATCCAAGGTGGTGTTATTGTTTTATTATCCACAGAGCAAGAAATTATGCGGACTATGTTTTTCCAGCTTTGCTAACCTTAAGCAGCACTTTAAGGTCTCCCACACTGTTAGAAAGCCCATAATTTACATTGCATTGTATGTTCAGCTTAGAGTGCAGTGTTAGTTCTCTGGCAGTATTCAAGATTACATTCCATTACTTAGCATACAGAAAATGCATTAATATTAATTTCATAAACATTGTGACTGTTAGAAAGCCCATCATTTACATTGCATTGTATGTTCAAATTAGAGCAGATGTCCCCAAACTCGCGGCCCGTGGGCTAAATGCGGCCCGCGAGACGCTAGTTTGAGGCCCCCACCTTGATACCAAAGTTTAATGTTGAAATGACAGCTTAAAGCTGTGTGCACACCGGACAACAATTAACATGATTTTGCCCCGCCCCATACTGTTACCCTACCCTGTTACCCCGCCCTGTTTTGCTTTGGATTAGCAATGAAGCTAAAGGCTTATGACGCTGGGTACAAATAAATGCAGGAAATGATTTGGAATAAAAGGGAAAATACACGTCAAGATAAAGCATCTCATCAAACATGTTGTTAAAGTTACGACGCTGCTCCCAGACGGAACTGAGTACGATGCTAACTTGCTAATTGGGTAAAATTATTAAGTTTCATTAATGTTCATGTTAAAGGTTAAATAACTGTTAATACTGTACATTTGAATGTGAAAAAAATAATTTCTCTACCAACTGTATGTGGTTTATTACGTTTTTCTTATTTGCTGTTTTATTATTTTACTTATTTATTACTGATTGATTGATTTATTGTCTTTATTCTTAATTTGATTATTTATTTATTTTTATCTTATTTTGTGTATAGAAAAATAAAAATGAAGATATTTGAGAACAGTGGAATGTTTTATCAGATATTTTGGTGTGGAAAACCGGAACCAAAGTACTGAAAAAGTGTAGGGTATAGCAGAAGCAAAAGCATCGAAGATAGTTTTTTTATTGATTTTTTTTCCAGTTTTTAATAAATGCGTTTTGGGTTTTTTTTGAAAACCTGATGCGGCCCGGCTTCACCCAGAACGTAGCTCCGGTGGCCCCCAGGTAAATTGAGTTTGAGACCCCTGGCTTAGAGTGTCGTTTGTCCTACGGTGTTCAGCGGTCTGTAAACGCACCACAGTGCGGGACGTTTTTTCGGTTGAACAATATATAGATCTCTGAGCCTTATTGCGCCTCATACATCATATCACCAGGTTGATGCTGTGCGTGAATGCATAAAGGTGAGTTTTTTGGCTTTATTGTGGGAGATGCGGAGTAGTTTGGGCACCCTTTTCACAAAGTTAGGCTCCCTTTTCATCGGTGCTAATATCAGTATATCAGTATTTAAGCTAACTATGACTAAGGGTTATTCTAGTGAGTGTCATGTTTGTTTGTCATGTTTGGTTTCTTTGTTGAATTTCTGCGTGTAGCGTGCCTTTAGCTCATCATTATACTTGTGTAATATGAGTTACATTACGTTACTTATCATTTATTGTGTATTTGTCTTTGTTTGTATGTCTCATCAGTACCACATCATAACCTAAATAAAACCACCAAAAGAGGACAACCTTCCGTGTTCTTTGATTTGAACACACCCCCTGTACCAGGGGTCTCAAACACGCGGCCCGCGGGCCAAATGTGGCCTGCAGGACACTAGTTTGAGTTGTTTAAAGTTTAATGTTAGTGCGGCCCGCGCAAGTTTGATATGGTTGCTGTATGGTATCGTGTACCCAGAAAAAATTATTACGTTTGATTAATGTTCATGTTAAAGGTTAAATAACTGTTAATAGTTATCCTCCCTATCCGTGTGGAAGTGGTACGTTTTTGGCTATTTAAGTTTAAAGGAAATAACTTGAAGGCTACCGTTTAGGTCGCTAGCTCTCTAGTTTGCGAGTTAGCATGTGTCTCAAGACCCTGCAGTTGCGCAATATGTTGTAAATAAAAAGAGTATAAATGTGACTATAGTCGTGTTTTGTCATGTCTACAGGGCTCTAATAATGCTTTGTTCATTTTAATCTGAAAAAAATAATTTGTCTACCCACCAACTATATTTATAACTTAAGTTTTTATTATTTGCCGTTTTATTATATTTATTTATTTATTACTGATTGATTTTCTTTATTCTTGATTTGTTTATTTATTTTTCATCTTTTTTTGTAGAAAAATAAAAAGATAGATATTTGAGAACAGTGGAATGTTTTATCAAAGCTTTTCTTGTAGAAAATCGAAACCAAAGCAAAGTTTATTCATTTTTCTGTTTTTAATAAGTGCGTTGTTTTTTTGTTTTTTTGAAAACCTGATGCGGCCCAGTCTCGCCCAGACCCTAGCTCCAGTGGCCCCCAAGTAAATTGAGTTTGAGACCCCTGCCCTATACCTTTGACCGCTCCAAACTAGTGCATACTGGGAGACGATCTCACAACCCGAGAAGCCTCTCCGCTCCACACACCATCCCAAATGGAGAGGAGTTCCAGCTTCTCATCAAATTCGGGAATGCACGGTAATATTATGAATAATGTACTATTTATACATATAAGCTGCTGTGGTATTTACTTGCATTTTCATGGACTCGTTTACTTTTCATTTCCTAACGCAGAGTTTCAGGAGCCCACAACTGCCCGTTATGTGGGAAGGACAATTTTGTGTGCCTGGACAAACATTTACTTGACTCACATAAACTGGCATCAGCAGAAGTAAGTATTCTCATTTGGGTTGATTTATGATGAGTTATGTGACAAAAATCTCACAAGATTAGATGTGAATCAAATTTTTCATTCATCTTCGGAATAACACGTCATTTTACATCAATAGGAGCGAGAACCATTGTTGAAATAGGCCAAAAGAAATGCTATCATGGAACAATTTGCTGAACTTTGGAAATCTAACCCAGAAAAACCCATGGTCTCTTCGTTGGACCCTGGAAGGGTTCATGAAACTGGTACTTTTGAGTTGTTTTCTTATTTTTTGTAGTTCACTAATAAGTACAGACAAAAAACTTTTTGTTATTCTATCTTACTAAATTGTCTATCTAAGCATACACATATTAAACTTTAGCATTTTCTTGTGTTGTTTTTATGGCTTTTCTGTAGCAACCAGACATGTAATGATAGATATTGGAATTTGGAATTTCATCTGTTCTTATCTGTTATAGAGATTAATGGTCTAAGTCAGGGGTCTCAAACTCAATTTACTTGGGGGCCACTGGAGCTGAGGTCTGGGTGACACTGGGCCGCATCAGGTTTTCCAAAAAAACGCATTTATTAAAAACAAAAAAATAAAAAAAACGTCACTTTGGTTCCAATTTTCTACAATAAAAGCTCTGATAAAACATTCCACTGTTCTCAAATATCTATCTTTTTATTTTTCTACACAAAATAAGATGAAAAATAAATAAACAAATCAAGAATAAAGAAAATCAATCAATCAGTAGTAAATAAATAAATAAATATAATAATAATAATAAAACGGCAAATAGAGTCCTGTAGACATGACAAAACACGACTATAGTCACATTTATACTTTTTATTTACAACATATTGCGCAACTGCAGGGTCTTGAGACACATGCTAACTCGCAAACTAGGGAGCTAGCGACCTAAACGGTAGCCTTCAAGTTATTTCCTTTAAACTTAAATAGCCAATAACTTACCACTTCCACACGGATAGGGAGGATAACTATTAACAGTTATTTAACCTTTAACATGAACATTAATCAAACGTAATAATTTTTTCTGGGTACATGATACCATACAGCATCCATATCAAACTTGTGCGGGTCGCACTAACATTAAACTTTCATATCAAGGCGGGGGCCTCAAACTAGTGTCCTGCGGGCCACATTTGGCCGGCGGGCCGCGTGTTTGAGACCCCTGCTCTAAATGGTGATGACCAACTATTGGAGAAGCCCACTGATGGTGACAAGGGACAGGAGGATGATGCTTTCAGCTGCCAGGATGAGGAGAGGGATGGGTGCCAGGATGACCAAATGCACAGGACTCCATCGTCTAGTCATCCTAGCTACGCTGGCAAACGTTCCACCATGACATCTCCCGACCCCATGACACATGGAAACTCTTTGCACATCCGTCACGATACATCCTCCTCCAGTGGTGCTTGTAAATACAAAAGCAGACCACTTCCTTCCAGCCCTGTTCCTGGTCTCAACTCCTCTACAGGTCTCTGGACAAGTGTGATTTACGGCCTGAGTGACAGACTGTATTCCACCCCTGTGACAGGGTCCTCTCATTTGTTCGATCACACTACGATTTCTTCAAGAGGCTTGCCAGTGGACTTGAATGGAAAGAGTAACACGTCAGTTAGTTCAGCAGGAGTGCAATCAACATGTACGTGCAACTCCCGTGACCTTGCTGTCAGGTTGGAGATCCTTGAACAAAAGGTGGAAAAAAGGACCTGCCAGTCTCCTACTCCCAGCGGCATTCCCAAAAAAAAACTATCTACCCAAAAAGGGGAACACACACACAGATATAAGAAGCATCAATATTTATTTGGTAAGTTATACTTGCCCTGTCAATTACAATTGAGCAACCAATTCCTTCTTTTTCTTTTGAGCTTTATTTTTAGTGGGATTGTACAACAAATGTTTATTTTTTTATTTCTACTTCAGAGAAGGTTGCTGAAGACTTCATGAAGTTTGGCCTTGGGTCACAGACAAGAAGAAAGGACAGGGAAAATGCAGTACAGGAATCCAGCCATGCATGAAGATTTTGTATGTACAAGGATGCTGGCCTACCATCCAGTGCTGTTTTACATCACCTGAGGTTCCTTCTACAAATCCACAAGTTAGTATAGACAAGATAAGTTAAGACAAGATAAGTATTTTTTCATGGATTACATTCTGTGTTTTCTGTGTTTCCCATTGCTTTATTCCACAATTGGAAACACAGAAACCTTTTCTTGCGGTCCGGTAACTTTCACATTTAAAATGGTTTGGATTTCTGAATTGATAGGATATTTATTTTTCCTTGAACAGACTTTGCATGTTTCCTGGTAATAGTTTATGTTTAGCTTTGTAAATGATCTGTAAGGTTTTCAAGGATATTATATCCACGAATTTGAGCAGTTTGGATTCGAGGAATAATGGATTAGTATGCTCTATGACACCTACCTTATGTATATGCCGAATTGCTCTTTTTTGCAGGAGGACCAGAGGTTGCAGATTGGTTTTGAAGTTGTTTCCCCATGTCTCTGAACAATAAGTCAGATATGGCATTACAAATGTGGAATATAGGATGTGAAGAGATTTATAGGTTAAAACATGTCTTGCTTTACTGAGAATTGCAACATTTTTTGCCATTTTTTGCTGTGTAGTTTATGTGTGATTTCCAGTTTAATTGGCTATCGAGAATTACACCTAAAAATCGGATTTCATTAACTTGTGTGATTGTTGCTCCTCCAATTGAATGTTTTGTTTTTTGATTGCTTTCCAAAATATACACATTTTGTCTTGTTCATGTTCAGTGATAATTTGTTTGAATCGAACCATAATTTAATCTTAAAAAATTCTGATGATATGTTGTGGAACAATTTATCAAGATTTTTTCCTGAGTAAAACAAACTAGTGTCATCGGCAAAAAGAACTGGTTTTAAAAAGTCTGACAAATGACACAAATCATTACTATATAAAGAGGAAAATGTAGGTCCTAGCACAGAGCCCTGGGGGACCCCACAGGTTACTAGCAAATGTTCCGAGTTATAATTGTCCATACTAACATACTGTACTCTTCGGTCTAGGTAACTTCGAATCAATTTTAATGCTAATCCTCTTATTCCACATCTGTCCAATTTCCTCAGTAGAATATCATGATCTATGGTATCAAAAGCTTTGCTCAAGTCCACAAATATTGTGATTGAGTGAGTGATTTTTTTCTTCAAGAGCACATGATATTGTTTCTACAGTGTCCATGAGTGCTAAGGCTGTTGAATGCTTGGATCTGAAACCATATTGCGCATCGGACAATAGTGAATGTTTTAGCCACTTAGAATTGCTTTTGTTTTTCCATAGTTGGCCAACATACTTAACAGATAAAAGCTATGCATCGACATCAATCAAAAACATGTTGAACAACATAAACATGTTTTTTAAGCACATTGAGACCTCGTGGCAGAAGGAGAGCAAGATTAGGCAGAAGGACTTTACTCAAATTCATTACGAGTTAAAGAGAATAACATCAGATGTCCAAAGGAGGGGTGAAAGTCCATCGGCAGAAAAGTGCTTTCCCAGAAAACAGGTATAGATATTTTCCCTTTTTTTCCTAGTCTGGTTTTGTGTATCGCCTGTATATATTTTTTCCATCTACATGAATTGGGATTTAAGGCCTCATGTGGTGGTGCACTGTTTCCACAGCTGATCAGCTTCTCGCATGTGACCAAATCCAATTTATGAAGGCTGCCGGGAAAAAAATTCCAAAGCTGCTTTGTAAGCAGATTAGATCACTATGATCAATTTTCTATACGAGCATAAAATATATTTTAAACTGTTCTAATCTAATTTTGTATGATTTTTAGAGGACTTGAGTCAGAGGCATGAGCAGGAGCAGCACTCCAAGTTGATGGGGTATATAATGGGGTACCTCGCCATGCTAACAGTACACAGAGCTGGGGTCCTCATCAACATGACCAAAGGAGCTGTGGTCAACTTTCAGTCATGGAGTCACAGCAAGAAGTTCCATATTGTGGTTGGTATTATTTATTTTTTATTTATTTGTACAATGTTACACACAGATCACAAATCTCAATCCAAATACAATAGACACTAATCATTGTTTTGGCAAATTCAAGTGAAATATGATAATTCTTGCACGATTTTCACAAGGTGGATGACCACAAAACAGTTGGGGCATTTGGCCAAGCATCACTTGCCCTGAACAGTGAGGAGTTTTCATGGCTTGAAGCACTGACAAAGAGAGAATGCAGTGACACCCGTCATAGGAGCAAGTATGTGTTCCACACACATCTCGGCAAAACGATGGTGACGGCTGCAAACGTGCTCAACCTGGCTTGGGAGGACGCAGGAAGTGCAATCAGCTTCACTAAGATCCGAAGCAGTGTTTCAACTCAAGTAAGAGCTTCATCTAATTGGATTTGAATGTGAATGTCAGCATTCGGCCATAGATAAGGAATGTAGAACAGGAATGTGGAAGCTGGAATTCAGAACTTGATGTGGGATGTGGGAGTTGGAAGCAACCCGTGGAAGTCAGCTGTTGACATAGCATGTAGAAGTGTGGAAGTTGAAAGTCAAACTTACAGTGTCAAGATGTAAAGAGTTCACCGAGAGCCCGGAGTGACGTTACTGAGACACAGTTGCCAGATAGCCACCTTCAAATAACACATCTTTTAAATTCTGTGTCTTTCGGTTACCAGGCAGACCAACACCTGTCTGAAAAGCAACGCAGGCAGGTGGCAAAAGCATGTGCCACGATCCAGCCACGGCTGAAAAGTTTTATGTGGCTCTGCCTGACAAATTGATGGCATATAAAACTAGGAAGATGAGACTCAAAGCCCTGAGGATGTCTGAAAGTCAGCTGGAACGTGATGAGGATGAAAGCATGTTACAGCCTCATTCCAAACTGTATTAAATTAATCTCTTACCTCAAAATTCTACACAAAATACTCCATTATGACAATGTGAAAAAAGGTTTTTTTGACATGTTTTGAATTTATTAAAAATAGAAAACAAAAAAAATCACATTTACATAAGTATTCACAGCCTTTGCTTAATACTTTGTCGATCCACCTTTGGCAGCAATTACAGCCTCAAGTCTTTTTGAATATGATCCCACAAGTTTAGCACACCTATCTTTAGGCAGTTTTGCCCATTCTTCTTTGCAATAAGTCTCAAGCTCCATCAGGTTGGATGGGAGACGTCTGTGCACAGCCATTTTCAGATCTCTCCAGAGATGTTCGATCGGATTCAAGTCTGGACTCTGGCTGGGCCACTCCAGGACATTCACGGAGTGGTTCTGAAGCCAATCTTTTGAGATCTTGGCTGTGTGCTTTGGGTCGTTGACCTCAGGCTGGGGCGAAGGTTCATTTTTCAGCAGGACAAGAGCGCTCGTTTTCATCCAGGATATCTCTATATATTGCTGCATTCATTTTTCCTTCTATCCTGACTAGTCTGCCAGTTCTTGCTGCTGAAAAACATCCCCACAGCATGATGCTGCCACCACCATGCTTCACTGTAGGGATGGTATTGGCCTGGTGATGAGCAGTGCCTGGTTTCCTCCAAACATGGTGCCTGGCATTCACACCAAAGAGTTCAATCTTTGTCTCATCAGACCAGAGAATTTTGTTTCTCATGGTCTGAGAGTTATTCAGGTGCTTTTTGGCAAATTCCAGACGGGCTGCCATGTTCCTTTTACTAAGGAGTGGCTTTCGTCTGGCCACTCTACCATACAGGCCTGATTGGTGGATTGCTGCAGAGATGGTTGTCCTTCTGGAAGGCTCTCCTCTCTCCACAGAGGAACGCTGGAGCTCTGACAGAGTGACCATTGGGGCCTTGGTCACCTCCCTGACTAAGGCGCTTCTTCCCCGATCGCTCAGTTTAGAAGGCCGGCCAGCTCTAGGAAGAGTCCTGGTGGTTCCAAACGTCTTCCATTTACGAATAATGGAGGCCACTGTGCTCATTGGGACCTTCAAAGCAGCAGAAATTTTTCTGTATCCTTCCCCAGATTTGTGCCTCAAGACAATCCTGTCTCGCAGGTCTACAGACAGTTCTTTTGACTTCATGCTTGGTGTTTGTGCTCTGACATGCACAGTCAACTGTGGGACCTTATATAGACAGGTGTGTGCCTTTCCAAATCATGTCCAATCAACTGAATTTACTGCAGGTGGACTCCAATTAAGCTGTAGAAAGATCTCAAGGATGATCAGTGGAAAAAAGATGCACCTGAGCTCAATTTTGAGCTTCATGGCAAAGGCTGTGAATACTTATGTAAATGTGATTTCTTAGTTTTCTATTTTTAATAGATTCAAAAAAGTCAAAAAAAATTTTCACATTGTCATAATGGAGTATTTTGTGTAGAATTTTGAGGTAAGAGATTAAATTAATAAAATTTGGAATGAGGCTGTAACATGACAAAATGTGGAAAAAGTGAAGCGCTGTGAATACTTTCCGGATGCACTGTATGCTGAGGGACCTGATTCGGAATCATCATCTTCGGACGAGCTGAGACACATGCGTAATCTCACCCGCTCAACCTTGGAAGAAGAGATTGAAGTTCAAATCCAGTACATCTGGCATTCCGAAGAGGCTCGATGTGTTTTCACCGTCAGAGTGTAAGGTGCAGATTGACAAGCCAAGAAAATTAAGAGGCAGCTATCACAGATCAGGAGAAAGGAGGACTTGAAATTGAAGCGAGTACCCAGGTGACAAGTAGAAGTTCTCCGGCACCCCTTGTTGAGCAGGCTCCAGGGGATGTGCAGGAACCCACTACCCTCATCAAACAGACCCCTGAGGAAACAAATCCCGAGGTTACACAACAACCTGTGTCTCTGCCCTCAAGCTTGGAGACACTGGTGCATGTGTCTCTGCCCTTATCCCTGGAGATACCGCTGTGCGTGCCACAGACTCCAGTTGTGGGTTCTCAAGTCTTTGTCCCTGATACCCTGATGCAGGTCACAACCCAAGCTGTTGATCCCGCAGGTTGTGCCCCTGATAACCTGACCCCGACGTCAGCCAAGTAAATAGAGAAAGAAACGGTGGATGCTACAACAAAATAGCTTTTTTCTACTGACCCGTGTTTGCTGTTACACTCTCTGTTCCGCTAACCTGTCATCATTTAACCTTCATTATGCTAGCACTTCAGTTGAATTGATTGCGGGTTAAAAGGTCTGGTGGCAAAGCAAGGCAGGTGGCACTCCGTGGCATACACTGACGGGCTAGTACTCACAAGGCAAGGGTTAAAAAGCCACAAAGAAAGGAGTCACAAAGTACATGCACGAGGCCGAGCAAGCAGAGGACGAGCAGCAGGCTGTGACTTGAGGAAGCTTGAGGGACAATCTGGCGGTAAGTACGGCTCAGAGCAAAGCCTCAGTAGTCCACGGCTAATTGGGCTCAGGAGGAGGCCGCCTGCTGCCAATCAGGGTGGACTGGAAGAGAAGAGGCAGCGGGGAGCGAAAACACAGATCATGACCCCCCCCACACACTTGCTTTTGCATATAGCTCAACTTACAAAAGGTCAATTCCAGCTATAATTGTCAATATTTGGATCAGGCCTGTCTGTATAGTGGTTCATGTATTTGGCCACTAGATGGTGCTGCCAGATAGTCTTTTTGAAACATAGTTAGGGTAAGGTTCATCTATTTGGCCACTAGATGGTGTTTTTGGAACAAATCGTTCAGTTGAGAAAACTCTTCTGTGTTTCACTGGAACAAAGGAAAACAAATGTCAGGGCACAACCTTTTAAGATGTCAAATGTTGCCAAAATGCTACATGCTGACTTGAAACAACTTTTCCCCATCCAAGCCAAGCTTATGATAAAATACAGGTAGCTTGTTTTCAACGTACTAAACAACATTTTTTTCTGGAAATTGCATTGGTATACAAGCACATTTGAACCAAGATGTCATGATCTGTTGTCGCTCTTCTCTTTCAGTGTACCCTTCAGTGCACACCTGAACCCAATTAGCTTGGAATTACATAAGCTCCCTTGCTTCCACCTGCAAACCGCCAGATTGTCCGTCAAGCAACCTCAATGTTCCTTGTCAGCCTGGTGCACGTCCTCCGCTCTCGGCCCTCTCGGCCACGTGCAGTGCCCTTTGTTGCCTCGCTCTCTGGCTTTTATCTGCATTAATAAAAAGTAAATAATAATAAATGGTTCTTCTTGAGTGCAGAAGATGGTGTTGCAGCAAAAGGCAACAAAGACAGACTCAGGAACAGAGAACATAGCTTGTGTCTGGTAATGACAGCCTTTCCACCTTGTGGACGCCTCCTTGAGAGATTCGTTTTCGGGAAGGGCATCTGCAAATCTAATATTGCGCCAATGTGATGTCATATAAGAACTCTTAAATGAAATGAATTGAAATGGGGCTAGGGGGGTCTGGGCCAGGTGGGTTGACTGGCGGGGTTGGTGGTGTGCTTCAGCAATGTCCTGGGGTTTTGCAGGGGTGTCCGATGTTCCCACTCTTCTTTTGTTGTTTTGTGTGGAAAAAAAAAATCACATATTGAATTGGTAACTGCTATGGCGTACATATGTGTATATGTATATGTATATATATTTATACATATATATATAAATAGATATTGTAAGTGTATTGTATAGTAAGTGTATATGTGAGAAAGAATAATGTAACATAGTATGCATGTCTGAAATAAATTAAGAAAAGAAAAAAGAACTAATCCTAGTCATTTTCATCTGTTTTGGAGATGAAAATGTGGAAGTTACTGTTGCTTTATTACTTTATTACATTGCATGCTAACTTGCTAGCAAATAGCAAAACTGAAAACACATTTCAATTGAATTCATCCATCTATTTTCTGTATCGCCTGTATCAACCCTGGACTGGTCACCAGCCAATCACAGGGCACATATAGACAAACAACCATTCACACCCACATTCATACCTATGGACAATTTGGAGTCGCCAATGAAGCTAGCATGTTTTTGGAATGTGGGAGGAAACCGGAGTACCCGGAGAAAACCCACGCATGCACGGGGAGAACATGGAAACTCCACACAGAGATGGCCGAGGGTGGAATTGAACGCTGGTCTCCTAGCTGTGAGGTCTGCGTGCTAACCACACAACCGCCGTACCGCCGCAAAAAGTTCATATTAATCAAAAATGACAAGTTAGGGATAGTAGTAGTAGATAGATAGTAGGGATAGCGGATAGTAGGAATAGGACTGATAGTAGGGATAGTGGATATAGCAGGGATAGTAGGGACAGTAAGGATAGTGTATAGGATGGATAGTAGGGATAGTGCATATAGTAAGGATGGTGGATATAGTAGGGATAGCGGATAGTAGGGATAGCAGGGACAATAGGGATAGTAGGGATAGTTGATTCATAGGGATAGTAGAGATAGTAAGGATAGTGCATATAGTAGGGATAGTGGATATACAGTCAAGTTTCGTTATATTGATATCGGTTATATCGATAGTACTGCTTATTACGATACTATTTTCATTTCCCGGTAAATTTCTAATCTTTTATGATATAATTAGTTCCGGTTAGTAAGATACCCGGTTATTACGATAATCCGGTTACTACGATGCCCTTTTCATCTCCCGCCAGCCAATTTGGTCTGCTTATATCGATACAAAAGCAGCTTAAAGCTGAATCAAAGGAAAGGAGTAAATATTTTTATAATTTAGAGGGAAGATTCAGTGAATAGACTTAGTGTTTTCAGATGTGTTCAATATTCTTGGCACTAGCTTTACTGATAAATTATGAAAGTAAACTTACGGTATTGCTTGATCAAAGAAGCAATCTCTTGTTGTTTGAAATAAATCAATACACTTGTATCTTAAAGATTAATATGATAAGTAAATCTACAATACTAGTAAACATCAAAAGTTAAACAATATTGAATCTTTTGTGTTAAAAGGTGAAAAGGGGAAGCAGAAGAAGATGGAAGATTTTTTTTAAGTATTGCAGAATAAGTCATGTAAACGTTGCAGTTTTCCATACATGTATTTAATTGTGTTGTATTCAGATATCTTTTTATCGCTTGCAATAATCACTGTTTTTCATATGTACATGCTGGCGTTCTGTCAGGTTTAAACCCCAACAAAAACACTGCCTGTACAAAGGAAGACACAGAGAGGTGAGTTTCTTTTTACTTGCAAGGAGAGTGATGGAGACTGCACAGTTACAATCCTCCTACCAACTCTGACCAGTTCCCATTTCTCCTGCCCTTTTATTTAGTTAGGGACGCCCTAGTTACACGAGGTTTCAACTGCTAAGAGGAGGGAGGGGATTTAACTAAACAAGTTGAAACCGGTTCTTTCGTACAACATGTTATCCATAGTGTGTGGGTATCTCCTCCTTGGCATGTGATCTTCTGGAGACACTCACACACACACACACACACACCCTATGAGGTCACATCTACTTCTGACCCGTGCAGCTATGTACTCTGAGGGTATGATAAAACTATCTGCTGAGAGAATGTTCTGTCACGTTCTGTTTTCTCTAATCATGATATACACCATAAGTGCAAGCGTCACAGCATTAATCTTACTTTGTTATGTGAGTGATATGAAATGTTTGTAGGTCATAAGAATATAGTAAAAATAGGTCATAAGAATATAGTAAAAATAGAATAACTTTATGTACAATTCTTCCAACACGTTCGTGGTTTCTCTTGTGTGTATAGAACAATGTCGAGTGCATTATTGAATATTTACTCAGAGTCACTATTGCAAGAGTGCGTTATGAAAATAATAAATGTTGAAAAAAATGTGACCCATCTGACTTTAACCGAATTGTGTTATGTATATGAATGCAATCATTTTTTGCAACAATGTTTATGGTTTTGTCTACTGAAGCGTGAGGATTTTGCATTGGTTGAATTTTAGAAAAGAAATAGTCATTAAAAAAGTGTAAAGACGTTTTTTTTTTTTAATGCAAGTTTATTTTTCACTTCACTACAGTACAATAGCATGCTAGATACGCAATCCATGAACTCAAGGAGAAAATTACATGCCATATCAAAGATCCCCCATTTATCGCCCACTTTTAATGCAGTTCGGCGCAGGATCGGATATATCGATAGTCCGGTTATATCGATAACTCCCGACTCCCGAGAATATCGATATAACGAGACTTTACTGTAGTAGGGAAAGTTAATTCGCAGGGATAGTGGATAGTAGGGATAGTACGGATCATAGGGATAGTGGATAGTAGGGATAGTACGGATCATAGGGATAGCGGATAGTAGGGATAGTACGGATCATAGGGATAGCGGATAGTAGGGATAGTACGGATCATAGGGATAGCGGATAGTAGGGATAGTACGGATCATAGGGATAGTGGATAGTAAGGACAGTGGATATAGTAGGGATAGTGGATCTAGAAGGGATAGTGGATAGTAGGGACAGTAGGGATAGTGGATAGTAGGGATAGTTGGAATAGTGGATATAGTAGGAATAGTGGATAGTAGGGATAGCAGGGATAGTACGGATAGTAAAGATAGTAGGGATAATAGGGCCAGCGGATAGTAGGGATAGTAGGGATAGTGGGGATAGTAGGGATAGGACGGATAGTTGATAGGACGGATAGTAGGGACAGTGGATATAGTAGGGACAGTGGATATAGTAGGGACAGTAGGGATAGTGGATAGTAGGGATAGTAAGGAGAGTGGATGGGACGAATAGTAGGGATAGTGGATATAGTAGGGATAGTGGATTGTAGGGGTAGTCGGGACAGTAGGGATAGTAAGGATAGTTGATTCATAAGGATAGTGGATAGTAAGGATAGTGCATATAGTAAAGATAGTGGATAGTAAGGATAGTGGATATAGTAGGGAAAGTTGATTCGTAGGGATAGTGGATAGTAGGGATAGCACGGATCATAGGATAGCAGATAGTAGGGATAGTACGGATCATAGGGATAGCGGATAGTATGGACAATAGGGACAGTAAGGACAGTGGATCTAGAAGGGATAGTGGATAGTAGGGACAGTAGGGATAGTCGATAGTAGGGATAGTTGGAATAGTGGATATAGTAGGAATAGTGGATAGTAGGGATAGCAGGGATAGTACGGATAGTAAAGATAGTAGGGATAATAGGGCCAGCGGATAGTAGGGATAGTAGGGACAGTAGATAGTAGGGATAGTAAGGATAGTGGATAGGATGGATAGTAGGGATAGTGGGGATAGTAGGGATAGTGGATAGTACGGATAATAGGGCCAGCGGATAGTAGGGATAGGACGGATAGTGGATAGGACAGATAGTGGATAGGACAGATAGTAAGGATAGTGGATATAGTAGGGACAGTATGGATAGTGGATAGTAGGGATAGTAAGGAGAGTGGATAGGACGGATAGTAAGGATAGTGGATATAGTAGGGATAGTGGATTGTAGGGACAGTAGTGATCGTGGATAAAGTAGGGATAGTGCAAAGTAGGGATAGTGCAAAGTAGGGATAGTGCAAAGTAGGGATAGTGGATACAGTAAGGATAGTAGGGATAATAGGGCCAGCGGATAGGCGGGGTAGTAGGGATAGCGGATAGTAGGGACAGTAAGGATAGTGGATAGGACGGATAGTAAGGATAGTGGATATAGTAGGGATAGTGGATAGGATAGATAGCAGGGATAGTACGGATAGTAAAGATAGTAGGGATAATAGGGCCAGCGGATAGTAGGGATAGTAGGGACAGTAGATAGTAGGGATAGTAAGGATAGTGGATAGGACGGATAGTAGGGATAGTGGGGATAGTGGGGATAGTAGGGATAGTGGATAGTCAAGATAGTAGGGATAGTAAGGATAGTGGATAGTACGGATAATAGGGCCAGCGGATAGTAGGGATAGGACGGATAGTGGATAGGACAGATAGTGGATAGGACAGATAGTAAGGATAGTGGATATAGTAGGGACAGTATGGATAGTGGATAGTAGGGATAGTAAGGAGAGTGGATAGGACGGATAGTAAGGATAGTGTATATAGTAGGGATAGTGGATTGTAGGGACAGTAGTGATCGTGGATAAAGTAAGGATAGTGCAAAGTAGGGATAGTGCAAAGTAGGGATAGTGGATACAGTAAGGATAGTAGGGATAATAGGGCCAGCGGATAGGCGGGGTAGTAGGGATAGCGGATAGTAGGGACAGTAAGGATAGTGGATAGGACGGATAGTAAGGATAGTGGATATAGTAGGGATAGTGGATAGGACAGATAGTGATAGGACAGATAGTAGGATATAGTAGGGATAGTAGGGGTAGTAGGGATAGTAAGGCGAGTGGATAGGACGGATAGTAGGGATGGTGGATTGTAGGGGTAGTCGGGACAGTAGGGATAGTGGATAGTAGTGATAGCAAGGATAGTGGATTTTAGGGACATTAGTGATAGTAGATAGAGTAGGGATAGTGCAAAGTAGGGATAGTGGATAGTAGGGAAAGTAGGGAATTGTAGGGACAATAGGGATAGTGGATTGTAGGGACAGTAGGGATAGTTGATTGTAGGGACAGTAGTGATAGTGGATAGTAGGGACAGTGGATATAGTAGGGATAGTGGATAGTGGATAGAGTTGGGATAGTGCAAAGTAGGGATAGTTGATAGTAGGGATAGTACGGATAATAGGGCCAGCGGATAGTAGGGGTAGTAGGGACAGGAGGGATAGTGGTTTGTAGGGATAGTGGATAGGACGAATAGTAGGGATAGTACGGATAGCGGATAGTAGGGATAATAGGGCCAGCAGATAGTAGGGGTAGTAGGGACAGTAGGGATAGTAGGGATAGTAAGGATAGTGGATAGGGCGGATAGCAGGGGTAGTAGGGACAGTGGGGTTAGTGGATAGTAGGAATAGTACGGATAATAGGGCCAGCGGATAGTAGGGGTAGTAGGGACAGGAGGGATAGTGGTTTGTAGGGATAGTGGATAGGACGAATAGTAGGGATAGTACGGATAGCGGATAGTAGGGATAATAGGGCCAGCAGATAGTAGGGGTAGTAGGGACAGTAGGGATAGTAGGGATAGTAAGGATAGTGGATAGGGCGGATAGCAGGGGTAGTAGGGACAGTGGGGTTAGTGGATAGTAGGAATAGTAAGGATAGTGGATATAGTAGGGATAGTGGATAGTCGGGATAGTGGATATAGTAGGGATAGTGGATATCGTAGGGATTGTGGAGAGTAAGGAAAGTGGATATCGTAGGGATAGTGGAGATAGTAGGGATAGGGGATAGTACTTATTTTTCAACAGGTTCGATCAGCCATCTGCCCATTCCCCTGCCCAGCACCCCCTGCTGCAACCCCCCGCCCCCGACGACACCTCGAGTGGACGGCCTCACCCCCTCTTCCCCTCCTCTCAGCACACAGGCACCCCCCCCTGCTCAGCTCAACCTCCGCACCAACACCCCCCAGCCCCCCTGGTCCAACCTGACCCTCACAACATCCCAGGTGAGAAACCAGCTCCGAAAGACCAAGGCGAGGAAGGCGGCGGGACCAGATGGCATCAGCTCTAGCATTAAGCACCCACCTGATGAAGACCCTGGTCCTTGACCATCTCTGCCCCCTGGTGGTTCCTTCGATGGACCCACTTCAGTTCGCCTACCAACCTGGTACCGGGGTGGACGACGCTGTCATCTTCCTCCAGCACAGAGCGCTCTCTCACCTGGAGAAACCTGGGAGCACTGTGAGAATCATGTTCTTGGATTTCTCCAGTGTGTTCAACACCATCCAGCCAGCACTTCTGAGGGACAAGCTGGAGCACACAGGGGTGGACCTGCACCTCACATTGTGGATACTGGACTACCTCACCAACCGTCCTCAGTATGTGAGGACACGGGACTATGTGTCCAATACGGTCGTCTGCAGGGAACGGTCCAGGCTCCGTTCCTTTTCGCCCTCTACACTGCAGACTTTTCATACAATATACCAACCTGCCACCTGCAGAAGTTCTCTGACGACTCTGCAATCATTGGACTCATCACAGATGGGACGACAGGGAGTACAGAGGACTGACAGGACCTATCAGGACCAGTCAGGCTGAGTCAGCAGCACACGCTCACACTGAGTGCAACAGCTGATTGAATCATACTAGTAGACATGGCAGGACTAGTCCAACATGACTCCTGACTAACTAGTAGTAACCAAGGTAACCAGGACCCATGTCAGCTAAATGTAGCAGTGAAAGTGACAAAGTTAACGTCACAGTTTGTTGTCATGGCAACATATGTATGGTTACAGCTAAATTCTGTAAATTCTTCCTATTTTCATAATCTTACCCAGCATCAAGCAGGCCATGGACCCACGTGGCAATGACAACACTTTTTAAATCATATGAAGCAAACTATTTATTGGCTTGACCATCTAAACAGGAGTTGAACTTCCGAGTTTTACCGGCTGCACTTAACGTGAACAGATATGAAGTGCTTTGGCGCGTCCTTGTAACAATATGGACTGAGGGTGGCGACTGGAGGGGTGGGGGACTCAGCTGAGGTAGGTGAGGACCACAGACTGGATGGGAAGCCTGCAGACGGGACACAGCTTGTTCCTCTTCTTCAGCTTCCGGGCGCAGACGTAGCAGGACATGAGGTGTCCCGTCCTCCCGTGGACGATGCAGCCGTTTTTGGGTCGGGACTGACATATGACACACGGGTCCAGGCATGAGTCTGGTAGGCGCCACTCGGCTGACATGCTGCGTTCCAGCTCGGGGACATCACCTGGAGCAACAGGAAGGGGAGGAGGATCGATGAGGGGTAACGGGAGAGGCTCCTGAGAGTCGGAGGACGACGGTTGGGACCCGCTTGTCCGCATCTTCTCCTGCCTGGAGCAGCAGGAGGACGAGGACGCCTGGGACTCAGAGAGGCACTGCGACTGGAGAGCCGGACTTTTTGCTCTCTTCCCATCCGGAACATCAACTCCTTCATGATCCTCGGCATCATAACCTTCATGAGACATCTATCCATCAGCCAAGGTCATCCATCACTTATTTCTGCTCAAACAGACTTCAACACACCTGCAGCATCTCTCACAGCTGATTGGTCCGTTGGCTTTGGGGGCAGGACTATAGGGCAGGAAGTGTCCTGCAGCCAATCCTGGCGCGGCGTCCAGCAGCGAAGGCAGTTTCTTGGGAGAGGCGGGTTCAACCCATCACATTCATCACAGCGCCAGTAATCCTACACACACACACACACACAATGTCACACCAGGACATTGTGCACGCACGTGTGTGTGTGTGTGTGTGTAGACCCACAGCTTCTGTGATCTCAGTGTCTTCAAAAGAGTCATCGTCTTCCCCCTCAAAGATGGTGACCTCGTACACCTGGATGCCATCCAAATGTCAGTCAAGGTTCTATGCCGCCAAAGAGCGTCGTGTCCTCACCTGGTCGTCTGCAGACAAGGACTCGTCGTCTTCGCAGTAGTCGTCAGACTCGACGGACTCCACCTCGAACTCCACACTGAAGTTGTCGCTGTCGGAATTGGGGTCAGGGGGAGCCGTGACCTCTGACCTCCCAGACTACACACACACACACACACAGGTTCAGTAAAGCACATACGGTGTGTGTGTGTGTGTGTGTGTGTGTACTCACTGCACTGTGAGAGTCTGATGATTGGCTGCTGTGTCTGTCCCCACCACCTCCGAGCCCACCAATCACGCACCAAGATAGACTTTCATCAAAGGTCAGGGAGAAGCTGTCTGACCTCCTCCTCTTTGGACCTTCTTTGTCCTCCTCATCTTCCTCTGATGCATCCTCTTCCTTGTCCTCCTCTATTCTGTGGGAGGGGCCTGGGCAGGTCATGGGGCGGGTTAGCCATATCCTTTCATGACATGTTAGGAGGTGGTGCTTAGTGAGGGCCCGCCCATCCAAAGGCTTGGGTTGGGGGACGTCACGTCCAGACAGTCTGCCCTTGCATGCTAATGTTTCCTGTGTGAGATACACCCTCGCCTTCTAGCAAAGCTGCTAGCAAAGCTGGAGCTAGCTCACAGGAAGCAAACAAGCCAACTAATAACCCACCACTGCTGAGGTCATGCTGTGGGAAACAGTGCCCCCCAGGGTATAGTGACCACCCAGACGTGTAATCCAGGCTTTACTCACCTGTGCTGCTGCTCCTGAGGCTCCTCCTCCGCCTCCTTCTTGGTGTTGAGGAGCGACCTCCAGCTTCCTAATTGGATGGCAATCACAACAAGACAGGACTAAGAAGCCAATCATGAGCTACTCCTTCCACTGAGTGAGAGTGGTGTGGAACGTGGCGGACCTCTGAATGCTCCACCTGGCTGCTGCCGGTGGGTCCATCTAACTCTACAAGACACAAAGACATGAAATCCATGGCGTGTCTCTTCAGCGGCTCAGGAAGTCCTACCTTGGACGGGCACAGCCACCAGGTTCTTGGTGAGCATGGCAAACAAAACCCTGGAAGATTGAAACGCGACATTGACGTCATCTTCATCACCAAGTGTTCTCTGTGTCTCACCGAGGTTCTTTGACAGAGAAGCTGTCGACACCCAGCATGCGGCCCAGTGCGTCATGGCCGCAGTGCACGATGTGCTGCTGCTTCTGGTCGTACAGCTGCTTCTGGATAATGTACTGACCCAGGTAGAACATCACCTAAGAAGACATTTCAGCATGACATGATGTTGGGAACTTTGTCTTCCTAGCGCTCTAAATGATGCCCTACCTCCTTCATGGTGAAGACATATTTGGTGGCTCCTGCCATCTGCAGCAAAGAACACAAGCCCTCCTTGGGTCGAACCTGAACAACGAGCAGCGTGACGGTGAGCACCTAAGTCAGTGTTGACCAGCAGTAAGTCATGGTCACACGTTGCCTTACCAGTCTGTGGTCATCTGAGGTCTCCATGTTGTTTCTTAGCAGATATCAATAACCTGCACACACACATACAAAGAAAAACACCATTGTAAAAAGTCCAATTCCTGGGAAGCTCTTGGTATCCCGAGGAGCAGATATCTACAACAGCAAGCCAATCCAATAGCCAATGATCCCCATCATCACCTTCTTACCAGAGAGTGCTGTCAGCGTCCATGATGTGCAAGAAATGCAAATAAAGTGCAGAGAGAGTGGACGAGTGCTGCAGCCTCCTCTTATAGAGTGACTGGGACATGTCAGGTCTAGACCAGACCTATGCTGGGCTGCTCCTAGTCCATGCCGGCCTATAAGGACCAGTCAGGCTGAGTCAGCAGCACACGCTCACACTGAGTGCAACAGCTGATTGAATCATACTAGTAGACATGGCAGGACTAGTCCAACATGACTCCTGACTAACTAGTAGTAACCAAGGTAACCAGGACCCATGTCAGCTAAATGTAGCACTGAGAGTGACAAAGTTAACATCACAGTTTGTTGTCATGGCAACATATATATGGTTACAGCTAAATTCTGTAAATTCTTCCTATTTTCATAATCTTACACAGCATCAAGCAGGCCATGGACCCACGTGGCAATGACAACACTTTTTAAATGATATGAAGCAAACTATTTATTGGCTTGACCATCTAAACAGGAGTTTAATTTGTCAATTTTACAATTTTGCACGAGACGTGAACAGGTATGAAGCGCTTTGGCGTGTCCCTGTGACGTCACAGACAACCAAGAAATATGTCCGGACTTGTCCTACCTCCCTCCCCCCCTCCGTCCGTGTACCCAGTATTCACAGTATTCACACATTACACCGGGTTACAACTTCACGCCCCAATGAGGATTTCACAGCATAAATACAGACAATAATTAATAATAGCAATGAATCCAATGGATTTAGCCACAGCGTGTTAGCTTGACTGGCCAGGCAGGCGAGCTCGAGGCTGTGCGGCCTGTTAGCAAACTGCTAACTTGTGCTAACTGCTAGCGCTTAACGCCTACCTGAGCTGTTGTGATTATAGCAATGGGGTGGTTCTTGTGGTGACTAACGTACCTTTTTTCACCAACTGAAGAGTAAATCAAATTTTGCTTGTTCACAACTCAATGCAACATGGGAGCCAATTTGGTGCGGTGTATCCGGTTACGTCCTGTCTTCAAAATAAAAGCACTGTGGGATCCCATTGCCGAGTCAGCACACCTGAAAGACACGGCGGAACCAGGCCTCGTAAACACTTGCGTTGTTGAGCCATGATTACTCCATCTGATCTTCCCATCCAAGGTACAGCACCACCTACAGGGCAGTCTGCAATATTGCCTTTAAATGGCCATTTCCACTGTCCGATATGAAAAACATCTGCTTTTGCTCTCATTTGATTTTTCTAATATGAAATATTATACAATATATAGTCATTCATTCATTCTCTCCCACTTATCCTCACAAGGGTCGCGGGGGTGCTGGAGTCTATCCCAGCTGGTGAAAAGCACATGGTGAAAAGCCACGCATGCACGGGGAGAACATGCAAACCCCACACAGAGATGGCCGAGGGTGGGATTGAACTCTCGTTGGTCTCTTTGTCACGGTCGGTCAACCCGAGGATGCAGAGAACAGGACCCAATTGCGGATAAAAATGTATTTATTGGAGATGCAATGCAACAGCACAACGCACTAGCATGTCCAACAGAAAAAGCGACAATGACCCAACAACGAAAGGAGCGCGCACCTGAACTAAATAGACATCACAGAAAATGGGAAACAGGTGCAGGAGATAATGAAAAGCAACGGAAAACCGAACAGAGCAACACAGGAAGTAAATACAAAATATGGGCATGAACTAGGAACTGAGGAAAAGAGGAAAACTAAGAGCAGTCACGAGGGGGTGAAGTCCAATCGTGGCAGTACCCCCCCTCAAGGATGGATCCTAGACGTCCAAAGGCAAAGAGGGATGGGAGGCGGGGGGACCGGAGGTGGGTTGCTGGCCGGACCTCTCTGGAGGTCGGCCAGGGTGGCAAGGCCACGCAGGAGGGCGGCCTGAAGGAGACCGGGCTCCTCTGGAGGGCGCCCAGGATGGCAGGTCCAGCGGAAGCCATGGATGGACCCTTCTGGGGGGCGGGCCCGACCAGGGACGTGGGCGAGGTGACGCCAGATCAGGAGGCGTGGCGTCTCACTGTGGAAGAGCGGACGCCGGATCAGGAGGCGTGGCGTCCCGCTGGGCTTGGGCTTCCGCTGGGCCTGCCATCTGCCATCTGTTGGACATGCTAGTGCTGCTGCGTTGCATCTCCAATAAATACGTTTTTACCTGCAATTAGGTCCTGTTCTCTGCATCCTGGGGTCGAACCGTAAAGCAATCAAGTTCAATCCCACCCTCGGCCATCTCTGTGTGGAGTTTGCATGTTCTCCCCATGCATGCGTGGCTTTTCGCCGTGTACTCCGCTTTCCTCCCCCATTCCAAAAAGCATCAAAAAGCAATAACTACAAATCCAATGTATATTTCATATAAGAAAAATCAAATGAGCGCAAAAGCAGATGTTTTTCATATCGGACAGTGGAAATGGCCATTTAAAGGCAATACTGCAGACTGGCCTGTAGGTGGTGCTGTACCTTGCATGGGAAGATCAGATGGAGTAATCATGGCTCAACAACACAAGAGTGTCTGCCAGGCCTGGTTCCGCCGTGTCATTCAGGTGTGCTGACTCAGCAATGGGATCCTTGTGTGCTTTTATTTTGAAGACAGGACGTAACCGGATACACCGCACCAAATTGGCTCACATGTTGCATTGAGTTGTGAACAAGCAAAATTTGATTTCTCTTCAGTTGGTGAAAAAAGGTACGTTAATCACCACTAGAACAACCCCGTTGCTATAATCACAACAGCTCAGGTAGGAGTTAAGCGCAAGCAGTTAGCACAAGTTAGCAGTTTGCTAGCAGGCCGCACAGCCTCGAGCTCACCTGCCTGAACAGTCAGTGAAGAAGCGCAAAGGGCCAAGCTAACACGCTGTGGCTAAATCCATTGGATTCATTGCTACTGCTTATCGGGACTGTTGTTCAGCGACAGTCACTTGGAAGACATACTTAACTTTTCCAAATGCATTTTACCCAGACAAAAGGCGCTAACGAGAGAGGAGACATTTTAATGCGCAGAACTAAAATCTGAATTATTGTCTGTATTTATGCGGTGAAATCCTCATGTAATGTGTGAATACTGTGTACACGGAGGGAGGGAGATCGGACAAGTCCGGACATATTTCTTGGTTGTCTGTGACGTCACAGGGACACACCAAAGCACTTCATACCTGTTCTTGGCAAGGGAGCTGGGTCTTGGGAACCCCTGGGGCTGTGCGGCTTGGGCACAGGGGGAATCCGGGACACCACGCAGCTTGGCACGAGAGCCAGGATTTGTGGTACTTTGGAGCTGCGTGGCTTGGGCACTGGAGGAGTCTGGGGCATCACGCAGCTTGGCACGGGAGCCGGGTTTTGGGAACCTTTGGGGCTGCGTGGTTTGGGCACAGGAGGGGAACGTGTGCCCTACTCCTCTTCGTGTTGCACGGGAGGCAACGGGGATCCGGAAGAGGGCGGCAGGAGATCGGCGTGCTAATGGGGAGTGGGAGCCTTCTTGCGCTCGTTCGTAGGCCGGCACTCGGAAGCAGCGTGAGCCGGGTGTTGCACCCGGGCTACGCATGGAGGTGAGGAAGGAGACGGCTTCACTACATGACGCCTCGCTGAAGCTGGCCGAGACGTGCGTCGGCGGCGCCTTGGTGTGGCAGCGTTGGGTCCGGGGTACACCCACGCCATTGGGATCAGTGTGCCGTCTGGGCCCCATACCATGTCCTCCAGCTCCTCTGGAGTGAATTGCGCACACTCCTCCTCCATCACCTTCCAGAAGTCCATTTCTCCAAGGTCGTCGTCTGGTTGGGTCATTCTGTCATGATCGGGCTTGATTGCTTTACGGTTCGACCCCAGGATGCAGAGAACAGGACCCATTTGAAGGTTAAAAAAAAGTATTCATTGGAGATGCAATGCAGCAGCACAACGCACTAGCATGTCCAACAGAAAAAGCGACAATGACCCAACAACGAAAGGAGCGCGCACCTGAACTAAATAGACATCACAGAAAATGGGAAACAGGTGCGGGAGATAATGGAAAGCAACGGAAAACAGAACAGAGCAACACAGGAAGTAAATACAAAATAAGGGCATGAACCAGGAACAGAGGAAAAGAGGAAAACTAACGCTGTCACAAGGGGGTGAAGCCCAATCGTGACACCCTTAGCTGAAAACACTAAAATTATGTTTTTAGAAAATTGAAGCAATTCTAGTTTGCAGTGTCAATAGTGTTTTTGTACACTCTGTATAGTAAATAACCATGACAACAATAACAGCTAGAGGAGTTACTTTTTTGGAAGTACAATGTTATAGTTCTTCCTGTAAGAATAGAAGTGATTTTGGAAATGAAGAAAAGCATGGAAGTTGCTAGATATTTTCTCTTATGAATTATTTATGTTATCATCGTTATATCTGTCCACACCTGTCTGATACTTTTGGTTGTATCAGGCATTCAAGTGAAGAAACAAGGGCGGTCTAATGGTGTTTTCCATGACTGTACGTGCGTCTGTGTCATACTTGAATTCCAGGTATTCTCGGGGCATTGTCTCCACTTCCTGGTGGACCATGCCCAAGGACATCAGCTCCAATCAGAGTGAACAGGTTCTTCAGCAGACGGGCATCGTCTTCTCGGTCCAGGACAGCCAGGGGTGGCTGCTGCCGGAGGGGAGCATGTGGATCCTGAAAACATATCGAAAAATGAAATGGCGTAGCTACAATGGGAGAGGATGCGTTGTCATCGTAACAGGCCTCACCAGCTCAGTGACCAGAGGGACGGTGAGGGCAGTGCCCCTCTCCCTCCTCAGCTTTTTCCTTTTGGCATAATATTCAATATAGTCAGAGAAGTCTCCAATCTGATCCATAGCGATGCTCTCCAGCCAGGCGACGACCAACTAGATGAGGAGTGAGTAGGAGCGAGTGAAGTACTAAGAGGAACATCCTTGTGTTTGGTACCTGACTCTGACGTATGACGGCATCGTGCTGGAAAAGCAGCTCCACCACCAACTTCTCACTTTCCCTGGACTCGGTCCCTGCAGAAGGAGACAGTTGCTGGGCAAGTCGGATGGAGGTCAGGCTGCCATCAGCAGGAAGTGAGCGCCCACCTGTAGAAGGAGGCGATGAGTGTCCAGGAGCAGCTCTCCTGCTGCAGCAGCCAGCGGACTCCCGCAGTCATACTGTTCCGACCGCTCGAGCCGTTAGTCATCTCATGCTGTTTTATGAAGAAAAGATGGGAAGAGCCTACCTTGTCCTGACAGTGTCTGGTAGTCTTCCAACAGCTCAAACACAGCGGAGGAGGAGAGTTTCAAAAAGGAGGCCAGGAAGTCACCTCCTCATCCCAAACCACTGGCCCAACCAACAGGGCGGCGGTAACAGAAACTGTATAAACACAAGGGAAGGGTATATGTCACAGCAGGGGGGCAATCCGTCTAGCTACACAGTTTTCAAGACAGGTGTGGAATGGATTTTCCAAGGAAGTTCATCAAGCCCAAAAACCTCAACACACCTTTTTAATCTTCTGGTCTTGGCATCTGGAGTATTGCTTTCACTTTTTCCTGGCTCCACCAGCAGCGTTGAGCTTGTCTCCAAGGAATGGTACTTCAGTCCCACCAAAATGCCATTTAGCTTCATTTAGCTCCATCAGAAAACACAAAGGTATGAAATACCCCCACAGCCTGCGGTCCAGGTGCTATTGTATAGAATATAGAATATTAAATATAGAATCCAGTCCTGTGGCCTGCAAATACAGCACCAAGCGCTGCTTGAAAGAGCGCCACAAAGTGGACATTCCCGGTCCAATTAACAGCGTCAGGCGGCTTCACACTCTCCATGACGTTGATCTAACTGGATGATTTGAAGTGGATTCCTCCTGGTACCATGTCGTGTTTCCGTGAAACATTAAGAACAACAACAGGATTGATCTCGAACTTCCTTTACTTAGCTTGTAACTAGCTTGTAACTAGCTTGCAACTAGCCAACAACATACATACGGGTACTTCCTGTCTTCAGCCGATGTGGTTGACACCGGTACGCCGTATCTAAGCACCATCTAGTGGTTCAAACGTGAATTACATGTATTGTGACAATTTCAATTTTTGATTTGGTTTTATTTCAATCTGTCGTCAGTGGTGAGCAGCGCCGGCCACTTTCAGGTATCCCTGCGCTAATCTGACTACGTAAAACTAGTCCACTTACCCACTCGTCGATTTCGTGGGCCATTTTATCCACAAAAACCTGGAATTCAGTGTAACTGTCACAACTAAGCTCGTTGTCGTTTATCGCATGTTTAACCGAGTAAAAGTCCACGATGTCATTTGCAAGCCTCGCCGCGTAAGGATATGCAATGTCTGACTCCGGTTTGGACTTGGACTTTGCTAGGTGCTTGAGTGGAGAGAGTCGTGTAAACTACAGTCGGTGTTTATTTGCTTTTACAGGAGATGTTTTATGGTATTTTTCTAAATGTTTAATTCAACTAGTCTTTTAAACAGTCATTTCTGCCGCAAAGGCGTTGTTTTTCTGCTCTCTTTGGTTGATATTCCTTCTACTTTTGTCTCTCGCAGCCAAAAAAGACATGCCAACGTTTGATAACGGGTACCGACTGGAGTCTGTGCTCGGCAGGGGGGGCTTTGGTACCGTCTACTCGGGGGTCCGCATGACCGACAGCCTGCCCGTAAGAGATGGTTAATAATGATGATAATAATAATAATAATTATTATTAATAATAATAATATTGTTTTGGTCCCAACACGTGGTCGTGCGTCGTCGAGCTGCACGCACATGGCAACAACACTTCCGGTTTTGACTTTATTTAGTCTTCTCTCTTAGTTTATACCATAAGAATGTCCAGGCACAGTTAACATACTACTTGTGACAATTTTAGCTAATTAGCGCTGCTTATTGTGATACAAATGTTTCTACACGACTAATTCGTTAACGTTGAAGTTCGATATTCGGCTTTTATTCTGAAGGGCATGTACTTTTCGGTTGTGCTTTATTGAAAGATAGTTTGTCTTGTTTTCCCAGAGAAGGCGCACGTCTTTTCCTTAGGTGCCCGTAAAGAATTATTATTTTTTGTTTAGCATGAATTTGACTTGATATGATTGAGGAATTGACTCATCTTTGCATATGAAGAGCTTGCAACCAAAAGGCGCTAAACCCAATTTTCACTAAATTGCATGTTTTTCATGAGTTTAATAGACCTCTGTCATGTGTATCCAAATAACATATTTTGGTCTTGAAATCATTTTTAAAAATATGAAAAAAAGTGATATGAAATTTATGCTTTCAACCAAAAGGCGCTATTTCCATTTTAGATTTCAACCAAAAGGAGCTAAATCCCTTTCTTTATTCTTTATTCTGATTGGCCCAAGTTTCCCATCTATTGATAATCTGACCAATCAGAGAGAAGAATACAATTGGCACTGCACATACAGAAAGACAGTATCAGTGCGCATCCTGTTTTGTTTGTGTACATTTTGATCGAATACGAAGTCACAAAAATACTGCAATTTATACAATCCTAGTGCAGTTTTACCATGAATGAGCTAGCTGATATCACAAATAACCCAAGGAAAAGACAGAAGAATGAAGGAGAATGGAAGAAAAACAAGGCTAAAAGGAGATCAAATAGCGGTGAAGCTGAGTTGAAATTTTGTGTTTGATTCAGTCCCATATGTGCCATTTGGTGTTAGGGAATTGATGTGCGTGTGGCTGTATGTTGATGTGAACGTGAAAATAAGAGATATTCTTGGATGTTTAATTTTCTATTGTTGAAATTAATGACATTTTTAATTTTATCAGTAACAGTGTACTAGTGGTAGGTTATAACATTTTGTTTCTGTAATGTGTGAAGGTGAACGAGTGCATGTGTGTGTGGGTGGGGGGGTGTATTATATGTTGAAAATGGCTTCTGTGTTGTAATTATTTTATTAGCATAGCACATTAAAGCACCTTACATTCTTTTACAACAATGCCATTGAAGAAGTTAAAGGTGACTTCAAATTTATTTCAGCCAAAAAGCGCTAAATCCATCATTTCAGCCAAAAGGCGCTAAATCCGAAAAAAATAATTAAAAAAAATATATAAAATACATGGTGTGTGCAGGATTTTTATAGCATGCATTTTTATGACCTATATTGATAGCTCTTTCATTTGCAATATAGACTTGATGACCAAATAGATTGATATGTGCGTAATTAAAAATCATTGATTTTCTCGAAACCAGTCAAAATGGATTTAGCGCCTTTTGGTTGCAAGGTCTTCATATATAGATATAGATATATATATAGAGAAATTGATGGATGGATGGATGGATAGGAAGAGGCAGAGAGGGGCACACGAGGAGGCAAAAGGAAACAGGCAGAGCTTGAGGTCGGATGCACAGGAACGTGGACTTACTAGAAGTAGTTTAGGTATGGATGGATACGTTATTAAGAACTGGAAGGTGCATATTGTATGTAATGGCACTTTTTCACTTGTTAGCTAGGGCCAATAGTTGTTTAAAAAAAAAAGACACTCTTAGCTGAGTTTTTACCACATTTTTAATAAGAGTACACAGTATTTAAGCTGTTTTTACAGCTCGGGAAAAAATATGATAATTTGCTATATTTTTCAAAATGAAGTGTGGTTTTTTTTTAAACTTTTTGTCCACTTTAGCTTCCAATACAGGGACAAAGATGCGCTTTCGCTGTGACAGAAAGTCAGGAGTTGAAGTCCAAACGCAATTCTTGTAGCCCTCATCCAAGAGTTGTGGATGGACATCAGGCCCCTGACTCTCAAATATACTGCACACTATTTCCACTCAGGAGGAACTACTCATATTATTTATTATTTTTAATAATAATGTATTGATTATTTTTCTCCAAAGTCAAGAGTTCATTTGAGACAAAGTAGCCAGATAGATAGATAGTTTTTCAATTGTTGGTGAGGGTCAATGGTTGTTTTATTTTTTTAGAAAATAGACACTCTTGGCAGAGTATTTACCAATTTTTTAATAAGAGTACACAGTATTTAAGCTGTTTTTACAGCTTGGGGAAAAATATGATAATAATTTTCTATATTTTTCAAAATAAAGTGTGTTGTTTTTTTTTTTACTTTTTGTCCACTTTAGCTTCCAATACAGGGGCAAAGATGCGCTTTTGCTGTGACAGAAAGTCAGGAGTTGATGCCCAAACACAATTCTTGTAGCCCTCATCCAAGAGTTGTGGATGGACATCAGGCCCCTGACTCTCAAATATACTGCACACCATTTCCACTCAGGAGGAACTACTCATATTATTTATTATTTTTAATAATAATATATTTATTATTTTTCTCCGAAGTCAAGAGTTCATTTGAGATGAAGAAACCAATTAGATAGAGAGAGAGAGATATGGATGGATAAGATAGATAGACAGATAGATAGATAGATAGATAGATAGTTTATTCATGTCCAAGAGAAATGTCATGTTGCTGTTCAACCAGGTGGCAGTGAAACATGTGTGCAGCAACAGAGTGACTGAGTGGGGCTCTTTGGTGAGTGGTGTACTTTTCCTTTCAAAGACACTTTTAAAGCCAATAAATTGGGGCCACAAAAAGCCTCCTAGCTTCTTGTAAAGCATAGCGGCTGCCATTGATGTCAGTATATGTCAACAGGGCGACGTCGCTGTTCCACTGGAGATCGTCTTGTTGAAGAAGGTGGGGGAGGCGTTTGGTGGCGTGGCTCGTCTCCTGGACTGGTGGGAGCGGGCGGACGGCTGGTTCCTAGTGATGGAGCGCCCTGAGTTGGTCCAGGACCTTTTTGACTACATCACAGAGCGTGGCGCTCTGGATGAAGTGGCAGCGCGTGGCTTTTTCCGCCAGGTGCTGGAGGCGGTGCGCCACTGCTACACGTGCGGCGTCGTCCACCGCGACATCAAGGACGAGAACCTTCTGGTGGACCTGCGGACTGGACAGATCAAACTCATCGACTTTGGCTCTGCGGCGCTGCTCAAAGACGGCATTGACACTAACTTTGAGGGTGAGTTCCCATCAGAATCAGGGTGATCAGCAAAGTTCTTATTCAAGTAGAGTTCCCACAGTACCAGGAATTTGTACCAGTGAGCGGTGCTGGAGGCTCTGTGGTGACAACAGCTAATGTGCTCCTCTGTGTCCAGGTACAAGAGTATACAGTCCACCAGAATGGATCCGGCTCGGACAGTGCCATGGCCGCTCGGCCACCGTGTGGTCTCTGGGCGTGCTGCTTTACGACATGGTGTGCGGGGACGTCCCATTCCAACGGGATGAGGAGATCCTGAGAGCACAGCCCTGCTTCAATCGTAGTGTCTCTGCAGGTCAGACAAGCTCTCTTTAAAGGGCCAGTTCTTCCACTCTTAGCCACGTTAGCCATATTGGACTGAGCAGTACCACTGTAATATCTTACAATCAGTTCATTTCCTCTTCCGTGGTATGTGGATGTCATTTTAGTTGCAGTTATGCCAGTTTAAGTTGCGGACTTGCCGGCTTGTCATGTGATGGCGATGGTGAAGGTCGCGGTTTCCCCATTTCAGGGCCCCCGGAGCATTGTTTGTGTATGGGTGAAAGGCTGAACGCATCTTTTTTCACTTCCATATCCATTGCATCACTGTAGAAATCAGCCTGATTTGTACCAACCAGCCTGAGCTTTAAAATGTGGCGGAAACACAAACGACACAGGGCCACCGGAACCTGGTAGTTCCAGGAACTACATTTACCAGGAAACAAAATTCCAAAGGGGCTGATGATTGTGTCATCCACTCTTTTGAACGAAGCCTTCTCCTTTGGTTTGACAGAATGCCGGCAGCTGATTGGCTGGTGTCTCAGCCTGAACCCCCATGAGCGTCCAACCCTGGAGCAGATCTTCCTCCATCCATGGGTGACATTTCACAGCGGCGATGAGGAGGCTGGCGGCACAGCTGACCCCTCGTCATCATCTCGGGAAGGCATGTGATTTGTCCGTCAAACAGCGGAGGAGCATCAGGTGGATGTTCTCAGGCTCTGGAGATGTGTGGAATGTTCCTAGAGAGCCAAAATGTTCCCAAAATGTTTCTCATTCACTTTATTTCACTACAAGCTTTTTGTACCGTTTTTTGTCCCTGTCTGTTCCTCACCGAGTCTATGCAACGATCCGCTTTTGTATTGACTATATATCTGATTAGCTTTTTATGTGTGCATATTTTGTACACTTTTTTTCATTTAGAGAGAGAACATTCCTCACCATTCTTTATTTATATTGTTTTCACTTCTCTCAAAGACTTTGTTTTGATCATGTTTTTGGTTTTTGCTCGGCCTGATTCCACTTGTCAAATACAAAGTTCCAGGGACTTTTCTTCTCCATCTTTCTAATGAAACCATTTCCTATGAAAAGTGATGTCTTGTTGTCAGATGTGTAATTCTACAGTGGTGGCCAAAGTTATTCAAACACTTGGCATCCGCTGTGGTGACTCCGTAATCAGGAAAAAGACCAAAGAAACCAACAAACTTGTCTCCAACGGGATTTTTGGTGGCAACGTTATTAGCCCGTACGTCATTCCTTGGCTGTTCCTTCTGAACACCTGATTCTTGGAGGCTTCCTTCCTCCTCCCCATGAAGGAGAGAAGGACATATCTGCCAAATTGGATGAACCTCTGATTCCCAAAGAATTCAAGTCTGATCTGGAGGCGCCCAGGCCCTGAATTTTACAAAGTGTTTGTTGACAAACTGTCTCCACTTCTATTGAACATGAACAACGCAGCCTTGCAGAATGGCATCCTCCCCTCAACACCGAAGGAAGGGCAAGGATCCTCTTTCTTGTCGTAACTATCGCCGTATATCTTTGCTCTCATCTCAAACCATCAAACTGGCTTTATCAGGCATGGGCAATCCCTTCATAATGGGAGACGCCTCCTCAACATCTTGTACTCCACTTGGACATCTCACACTCCAGAAGGGCTGATCTCCATGGATGCGGAGAAGAATGGAATGATTTTTTTTACAGGAACAAAATGTGGTTTTGGTGGCAAATTGATGGATTAGGGTTAGGAGCACATGTGCATATGCGGATGACCTTTAACTTTTTTACTCTTCATGTCTGATCCAGACAGATCCATCCCGTGATGACCTTACTGGGTGAGTTGGCGAAGATATGAAAGAAAGAAATGAAACTTGCAAAAGAGCCAACTCATGCCGTTAAACGCTGCAGCCACAATACATCCTCTCTCAAAGCTACCATTCCAAATGTCTATGCATAGTTGAACATATCTGGGCATCTGTGCTACCAGGTGGACTATCATGACTAAATGTAGGGTTTTATTACTGGGCTGTAACATTGGCAGCATGTTGTACTGGTTCCACACCAGATGGAGGCGGGGTCTTGCAACTCACTCATTCTAACTCATTCTACTTTAGGTCCCTTGACTACATCGCCCCTTGCTTACTCTAATAACATCATTGTTCAAACTTCTCTTCAATTTGGACTTCACACCATTCCTCTCTTGTCCCCTCTTCATTTGAACCCTTTGTCAGCGACATGGCCTTTTCACCCTGGCAAAGTGTTGGGATTCGCTCGCTCGGAGACCTGTATCACGACGGAATGTTTGCGTCAGCTGACCCACAAACATTAGTTTTTCAGGTACCTGCAGGTCAGGGACTTTGTCAGCAAGCACATTTCCGCTTTCCCTCGTATTCCAGCTGCATCTCTGACAGACTCTATCCTCCCCCTTAACCCATATTCCATATATATATATGATTATTGTTTCCAAACGATATACAGTTATTCTTCCACACTGCCCTGTGCCCTGCCATTTGCGTACTACATGGTCCTCGGCACTCAACATAGACATAGACATAGAAGCGGGTGTAAGGTGGCACAGAGGTCATAGGAGCAGGCTGGCTGGCATCTTCCCAGGCACGACCCAACATGTGATAGATGTCACCGTGGGACGGCTAACCTTACCCATATGTTTTGATCCTGCCCTGCCCTATCTCACTTCTGGAGCTTTGTGTTCCTCTCACTCTCAGCCATGACCTCGCTTCAGATTAGCCCGTCACCGTCAAACCTCTCACTGCCATCTTATATGGCTGACCTTGTCGCTTTCCTTAGCTTGCTTGCAAGGAGGGCTGGAAAAACCCTCCTCCCCCTTCCCACTCTATTTGGATAGGGATGCTCTAACCTACATGAAACTGGACAAACATAGGCACTGTCTCCGAGGTTCTGACACAACATTTAATAGAATGTGGCATGCTTTCAGGACCATGTCGCTTCCCTCCAATAAACCAATGTATCTCTCTTTGCTCTTCAGTTCACTGGCACTATGGCAGTTAAATTCATTATTAAGTTCATTATTTTTATTTATTTCTTTCCCCCTTTGGACAATGTATGTACGCCTATATGTATATATGTGTATATATGTGTGTATATACATTATATATATATATATATATATATATATATATATATATATATATATATATATATATATATATATATATATATATATATATATATATATATATATATATATATATATATATATATATATATATATATATATATATATATATATATATATATATATATAAAAATTGTATGTATGCATATACACATATGCATATACAAAAAAAAATTTTTTGGCCCTTTAGTTATTACCTCAAATATTAATTTAAATTTTACAAGGATTTATTATTTCACTTGTTTTACTCTAAAAACTTGAATGTGGTACTTGATGATTGTCTGTAACTTGGTATCCTCACATTGATACGTCAATTTTAAGTAATATTTACATCACTAATGTATTGATTTTCCAACCTGATACCAGAAAGTAAAATGTACTTGGGTAATGGCAGTGAACCTGGCCACCTAGTGGGCATTCTGCGCATGCGTCAGGGGGTGGTTTGCCCTCAGACTTGCCAAGGCAAAGTTTGAGGCGCCATGTTTTCACGGGAAGACGGTGGAAGACGACATGGACGGTCGTTTAACTAGATAATTCATGGTGGAGCCATATGGGTAGGTCATATGCTTATCTGACTTTTCTCTCTCACCTTTCCTCGTCTGACTAAATCAGTGTGAAAATGTGGAATACTTGACGTTAGCATCTAGCTAGCGAACTGCGAACTTTATGGACGTGTTTCGGTTGCAGGACGGGATATTTTTATGTTTACTAAACCTGTAATGATCCATTCGTCATATGTGGTATTTGTTTGGAAGCAGCAGTGTCCTCCAAGCCATGGGAACCGCGTTTAGCTTAAATATTTGTTGAAGTATGCTATGACCTGAGTCTTGGGGATACAGTGGGGGGAGCGGGAGTTTTTCATTCATTCATTCATTTTCTACCGCTTTTTCCTCACGAGGGTCGCGGGGGGTGCTGGAGCCTATCCCAGCTGTCTTCGGGCGAGAGGCGGGGTACACCCTGGACTGATCGCCAGCCAATCACAGGGCACATATAGACAAACAACCATTCACACTCACATTCATACCTATGGACAATTTGGAGTGGCCAATTGACCTAGCATGTTTTTTTTGGAATGTGGGAGGAAACCGGAGTACCCGGAGAAAACCCACGCATGCACGGGGAGAACATGCAAACTCCACACAGAGATGGCCGAGGGCGGGGACCGAACCTGGTCTCCTAGCTGTGAGGTCTGCGCACTAACCACCAGACCGCCGTGCCGGCGGGAGTTTTTATTTGTAATAAAAGTCATCCATTGACCAAAAAGTGGCAAGATAGGAACTGAATTGCTGAACTGCAGCAACAAGCACAGGTTATTCAAGCCCTGAAAATATATCAATACCAACTTAAACCTGTCTGGAAGGATGAGTGATTGTGGAGCAAGGTTAGTTTACCGCATCTGTGGTCATTTTCATGTCCAGAATATTTTACGGGATCTTTGTGTCAGTGTTCAAATATATCCAAATAAACGTTTGTAACACATGATATTGTAATGATTTGTCACTGCAATGTTTATTCCAGACATGAACAGCAAGTTAGTGCAGTCAAAGAGTCTAAGAAGTAGAGGAGAGCAGCAACTTGCACCAACTAGGCCGCCGGACTGTGAAGGTAACATTGCAATAATACCTATATTGTCATTTCAATCTGTAAATGGCAGCTTTCCCTTTAGAGTTGGAATTATTGATTAAAATAGTTGGATAACGGAATTCCTCAACGATGTCTCCATCCTTTTCACAGAATATTGAAGGACGTTGACTCAAGAATTTGGTCTCAACATCTTACACAAGGTAAGGTCACAGCACAGCTGATGAATGACACCAATATGCTTAGTCATTCATTCATTTTCTACCGCTTATCCTCACGAGGGTCACAGGTATGCTGGAGCCTCTCCCAGCTGTCCTGGGGGAGAGGCGGGGTCCACCCAGGACTGGTGGCCAGCCAATCCCAGGACACATAGACCAACAGCCATTCCCACCCACATTCATACCTACATGGACAATTTGGAGTGGCCAGTGAAGCTAGTATGTTTTTGGTATCGGGGGGGGGGGGCCACGCACGCACAGGGAGAACATGCAAACTACAGACAGAGATGCAGTGGTGAATCGAACCCAGGTACCTCAACATATTTCACAGGTACGTCAACATGAGATGGAGCTGTTGAGAGGGTCATCAGAAGTAAACAATGAGGAGTTGACATACTGCTGACAATGTTTGATTGTTTATATTTCATATTGTTGTTGCCATTTGACTAACCAGCATGCCTTGCAGGCATTTGGAAATGTTCTGTATGCGTGTTTAAAGATTTCACTGTTATATGTAAAAATTACAATTGGGAACGCCGCCTCGTGGCTCCAGGCCTGTCGGATACACTTTTAAACTTTATTGTGTCTTTCACTTGTCATTATTTGCATAGTTATGAATGTAAAAAACATCTACAATGATTTATAATGTTTTGTATGGTATTTCTAACCACTGCTGGGAAATGCAGTAAAGGTGTTCTGGTCTGAAAGAATGTTTTCATTTCATATTTGTAGATGTGTTCAAAACAAGAACGCCAAGCAGTGGAATGACTTCCTACAATGGCGTCTCTGGGGTAACACTAGTGGTGTGTCGGTCATGAACGAACGGGTCAAAAGAACTCGTTCTTTTTTTTGGGAAGGGAATGAACGAGTCCTGGCGATAAACCTGAACCTCCCTGGTTGATCTCTTGTGCTAGCGAGAATTCAACAAATAATGATGTTAACTTAGTCAAGATATAGCATGGGTTCTAAACACGTTGTGGAATGCCCTGCCTGTTAATATTAGAGCTGCTACCTCAGTAGAAATGTTGAAGTCCCAGCTTCAGTCTTACTTCTACACTTTAGCATTTAGCTAGAAATATTCCCTGTCGCGCCTTCTCTCTCTCACTGTCCCTCTCTCGCTATATATATATATATATATATATATATATATATATATATATATATATATATATATATATATATATATATATATATATATATATATATATATATATATAGGGAGAGAGAGAGAGGGGGGTCCAGGGGAGACTGCTGCTGTTTGGAAGTTGGCCTGACTCAACTGTACAACATCTGACGTGGCCTACCTCGTGGTGGAGGTGCTGCAGCAGAGGGATGGTGATTATCTCAAGACCCACGGCTGCCCACCTCTCCTGATGGCATTACATCTTGGACCTGGACTATTATACTCTGTTATATTTAACTGTCCCATGTTACCCTCTCCACATCCATTGCAGCCTGGTCATCCTGGAAGGGATCCCCCCCATCTGCGGACCCTTCTCAAGGTTTCTTTTTCCCTGATAGGTTTTGAGTTTTTCCTTGCCCTGGTGGGGGTTCAGATCAGGGGATGTGGTCTATGGTCTATCATCTACTGTTGCCTGCTTGTTAAGCCCTTTGAGATGAATGATTCTCCTAAGTGAGCAACACAAACAATACGACTAGCAGGGCTGGTCCTTCTTGCAGATGGAAGTTCATATTCTAGTTCTTGCCATGTGTTGACATATTGAATGTAATTATGGCATATTTTTATTCTCACCCATTATTTTCCATAACATGGTTCTTTGTGCCTTTCAGGTCTCAGCCTCTGTAGCTGACATTTGGACACCCCCCCTTATAGATGTGGACATAAAGTAAGGGATGATGATGATTTACTTTTCAGGTGGAAGAAAATGTCAATATTGGATGCTGGATGACCACTGCGGGGGGTAATAGTGTAATATGTGAGGGCATCATATGGATGGCTGCTCTTAGCAATCTATGATGTATTCTACCTTCAATATGAGGAGGCAGCTGCTACTCTGGGATGGATTCATTTCCTTGTCATTACATTGATTTATTAGTCCAAACTCAAACCTGAATAGGCTGTACGGTGGATGATTGCTTCTCTGCCATCTCTGTGGAGTTTGCATGTTCTCCCCGTGCATGCATGGGTTCCTCCCCCATTCCAAAAACATGCTAGCTTCATTGGCCACTCCAAATTGTCCATAGGTATGAATGTGGGTGGGAATGGTTGTTTGTCTATATGTGCCCTGGAATTGGCTGCATGACCACCAGTCCAGGGTGGACAGCTGGGATAGGCTCCAGCACCCCCTCAACCCTGGTGAGGATAAGCGTAAAAAAATGGATGAAACCTGAATAATCCGACCATTCTTTGGCATTTTAATTGGGATGTTTTTTAACATGATGGAGTTTTGAACACAAGGTGCTATTTGTTACTCGCCAGTATTGACGGACATGAACGACTCAGACTCTGTCATCACAGATCTCCTTGCTAATTATGAGCAGCAGAACAGGGGGGCTCAGGTCGGGTAACAAAACGATTCGAGCAAAAGACGAAGCATTCCAAGCAGAGTTGAAATATTGAATGCTAACCTGTGACACAAACCAAATAAAGCTTGAACCCATGCAAAACATCATGCATGTATTTTAATCCGGTCTGTAAAACGTTTGAAAGCCACACGGGTGAAACCTCCCAAGGAGACCAGAAGTTCAGCGTCTACCTTGGGAGTAAACGGACCGGTACGCCTTGTCCACCTTCGGACAGTGGAGCTTAGTGTGGGCTTTCGGTCCTGTAGCGCCGCACAGAGGGCACACGTACTGCCACAGGACAGGACACAGGACATCTCCCGAGAGGTCCTTCAGCCAATGAGACTTGTAGACCACCTCGGGCTCCCCGTTACGTTTGCAGAAACGGCACAGCATGTGCGCGGGTGCAGGCTCGGGTGTCTTCGGCTGCTTCTGCCCTTGCCCTGCTTTCAGCCCTCCTTCTGCGGGAACATCCAGCAGATCGCCACCTGGTGCATGAATGTGGAACTGCATTGTGCATCGAGTTGGATCATCTGCTACACAGTTCTCCTGACGGTCACTTTTTTCCAGGAGAGCGTCCAGTTCCGAAGGAATCATCTGCTCTGGAGGATCCGGAGTTGTCGGGTTCCGACTCACGATCCTTCGAACTGCGTCCGACAAGCCAAAGTAGTCCCGCCAGGGCTGGAACCTTGCGCCGCCCGGTTCCATGCGGGACTTGGTCCTTCACTGTAAGTTGGTATGGAAGTGTTTGTTTAGTAGGACAACGTGCACCGTCTCAACTTTTTAACTTGTTGTAGCAACAAACCTTTAAAAAATGAATAAAAAGTCTGGACTTGTTCTTCTGCAGCTTCTTCTTCTCGTCGTCTTTTGCTGTAATGGTCTAATTGCTAGCATGACAATTAAACAGATGCATACCGCCACCTACTGTACCAGGTGCATACCGCCACCTACTGTACCGGAGTATATCAATGGGCAATTGACTTCTTTTACATTCAGATGAGTAGGAGAGAAATCTAATAATAGTACTACTACTAATAATGGTAATAAATATTCTACAATATAATAGTGGTATTAATTATTTTAATAATCTATATTCTGCTGCACGGCGGTAGTGGTTCGCACGCAGACTTCACAGCTAGGAGACCCGAGTTCAATCCCACCCTCGGCCATCTCTGTGTCGAGTTTGCACGTTCTCCCCGTCCATGCGTGACTTTTCTCTGTATATGTCCAACGCCCTCCTCAAGTGTCCCTAGTGTACTCTCCATGCTCCACTCCTTTCCTCTTTTAGTCATCCTTTCCCTTAGCTACATACGCTGGTCCCTATATTTCCACAATGTAACAGTATATGTTCCACATTCTCTATGGCCTTACATTCTAGACATATTTCACACGTCCTTTTACCTACTAAAAAATATGTTTTATTGAACCCAGTATGATCCAATCGTAGCCTCGTTAAAATAGTTTCCTCTTTTGTGTTTTTCATCTTCACCCCTTGTGCTTTAGCATCTTTTTGTATTTTGTAATATTGCCTTCCCCCTTTATCCATATCCCATCTGGTTTGGTTTTGATAATTGCCTTTATTTCTCCTTTACCCAAAGGTACATTGATCATGTCCATCATTCTAGTCCCTCTTTTAGCTATTCTATCCGCTACCTCATTCCCCTCCACTCCAGGCACCCAGCATCATCTGTATGTATATCTAAGTAACTCATTCATTCATTCATTTTCTACCGCTTATCCTCACCAGGGTTGCGGGTGTGCTGGAGCCTATCCCAGCTGTCCACCCTGGACTGGTGGCCAGCCTGGGCACATATAGACAAACAACCATTCCCACCCACATTCATACACTGCAACATTTTCATTTCATTTCATTTTCTACCGCTTTTTCTCATGAGGGTCACAGGGGTGCTGGAGCCTATCCCAGCTGTCTTTGGCGAGAGGCGGGGTACACCCTGGACTGGTCGCCAGCCAATCACAGGGCACATATAGACAAACAACCATTCACACTCACATTTTGAGCTTACGGACAAGAACCACCAGGTTCAGGAACAGCTTTTCCCCCAACAGCTGTCTCCTTGTTGAACTCTGCCCCCCATTGCCCACCCCTTCCACTACTTACATCCCCCCCGCTGAACTCTGCCCCCCCAATCACTTCATTGCACTACTTCATTGCACTATTACTGTTGCATTCATAGATCATACTGTTCATAATTTATATAATCTGCAATAGCCATACTCTAGTCCAGGGGTCACCAACGCTGTGCCCGCGGGCGCCCATGCGCCCACGTGGACCACTTAAGGCGCCCGTGAGGCATCTTCTAAAAATAGCACTGGTCACAAATTATCATTGTTATTTTGTGCTTTAAATTTTGAATCAGAATTGCTTACATTAATGTATTTTTTTAATCGTCTTATAACATCAAAAATTAAAACAAAAATATTTTATAACAAACTTTTACCTCAAGTCAAAGTTCATGTGTGCGCAGGCGTCCGCTCACCGCTTTTCTGATATAGTGCAACGGTGATGAGGAGTTAGCTTAATCGTGCAGTTTAGCCCCCAAAAACATGGCAGAAAAGCGAAAAAGGAATTACATTTTCCACAGTGATTGGGAGGAAGAATTTTTCTTTACGTATTTTGAAGAAAAATGTATGTGTTTTATTTGCGGTTTGTCACGAAAGCTTCAATGCGCGCTACCCACCCGGTAGCACATTAAGGACGTTAAAGGCAGCTTTGGACAAACAAAGGACTTTTTTCACTAGGCAGGTGAAAAAAATCACAGAAAGGAGTTCCCTCTGACGTTCAAATATGTGAGCACATAAATAAAAGTTTCTTGTTAAAAAATATGTTTTTGTTACCATTATTGTAGAAAATAATTAACATTGATATGTGAGCAGTCTCTTCACATAGTGTTACTACTACTATTCTTTTTGTTCTGATTACTAAAAAGTGATCCGTGCAGTTTTGTCATTTTGGAAGTTCACCGCAAACAGGTCATGTAGCCTTTCATACTATCCGTGCTCACAAAGTAGCCCTCGGCCTCAAAAAGGTTGGTGACCCCTGCTCTAGTCACTTATATCCCTGTATATATCCACACTGTATCATAGTCACCTCATTGCAATACTGTACATATTACTGCATACTGTTTATAATCTGTATAATCTGCAATAGCCATATTATAGTCATTTATATCCCTGTATATATCCTCACTGTATTATAGTCACAGCCTGTTATAGTTTGTACATAGATCTGTCCATTTACAGCTCTATTCTATTTCTACATTTACTTCCTACTAAGGTACTTATAAAATTGCACTTCTGGTTGGATGCTAACTGCATTTTGTTGCCCTGTACCAGTGACATGAGCAATAACAATAAAGTTGAATTTAATCTAATTCACCTAGCATGTTTTTGGAAAGGGGGAGGAAACCGGAGTACCCGGAGAAAAACCCACGCATACACGGGGAGAACATGCAAACTCCACACAGAGATGGCCGAGGGTGGAATTGAACCCTTGTCTCCTAGCTGTGAGGTCTGTGCGCTAACCACTCGACCGCCGTGCCGCCCTACACTGCAACAAATTACTGTAAAAATAGGTATTTTGAACAATAGTGTACCGTTCTCCATTAATACAGTTGTATACTGTAAATTCAAACGCCTCTGAGGAACAAAATATTAACAGCAAGCGTCTGTAAAATCTTACGCGACAATACAGTATTTATTTTTGCGAATAATTTTTACGAATAATTAGTTTCCATACGTACTGTTAAACTGAAAGCACCAAACTGGACGGAACACTTGAGGAGGCGACACCTGCTCCTTTCGCCCCTCCTCTCTCAACTGCGCGGCGTATCATCATTGTTAGAAAGCCCATAATTTACATTGCATTGTTTGTTCAGCTTAGAGTGCAGTGTTAGTTCTCAGGCAGTATTCAAGATTACATTCTGTTACTTATTATACAGAAAACGCATTGATATTAATTTCATAAACATTGTGACTGTTAGAAAGCCCATAACTTACATTGCATTGTATGTTCAGCTTAGAGTGTCGTTTGTCCTACGGTGTTCAGCGGTCAGTAAACGCACCACAGTGCGGGACGTTTTTTCGGTTGAACAATATATAGATCTCTGAGCCTTATTGTGCCTCATACATCATATCACCAGGTTGATGCTGTGCGTGAATGCATAAAGGTGAGTTTTTTGGCTTATTGTGGGAGCTGTGGAGTAGTTTGGGTACCCTTTTCACAAAGTTAGGCTCCCTTTTCATCGGTGCTAATATCAGTATATCAGTATTTAAGCTAACTATGACTAAGGGTTATTCTAGTAGTGAGTGTCATGTTTGCTTGGTTTCTTTATTGAATTTCTGTGTGTAGCGTGCCTTTAGCTCATCATTATACTTGTGTAATATGAGTTACATTACGTTACTTATCATTTATTGTGTATTTGTCTTTGTTTGTATGTCTCATCAGTACCACATCATAACCTAAATAAAACCACCAAAAGAGGACAACCTTCCGTGTTCTTTGATTTGAACACACCCCCTATATCTTTGACGCTCCAAACTAGTACAATCATCATCATCATCCATCCTGCACCCCAGAAGGTAAATATATCTTGCTAAAGTACGAAGAATGGTATTATGTGATTTTGTGTTGGATTAACATTTATTAAGAGCAGCTTTTTTTGTGCCGAAAACGTCGAGTCAAAATTAGCGCCGCAAGCTAGCATAACGCTACTAGCTAAATTAGCAAAGCTGTGGACAAAGGTTTAGCTTTTCTTTGAGTTACTTAAAAAGTTACTTAACTTAACTGTTACTTAAATTTGATTTGCTGGCTACATCGCTCTATTTTACCAGTTCTTTCTTTTAAACAAAATAGTTTAGGGAGACGCTTGTTATGCTAGTTGAGGCAAAAAGCTAAATAACAGCTTCTAATGTGTACTATTGTAATATATATCTTGAGAGTGTATTTTAAAGATTGTGTGTAGTTGAGATCATTTTGTTGTGAAGGCCTGAAAATAGTGAAAACATGATATTGTCTGCCCAATGCATCCTTCAAGTGTGGTTTCCCTGAATGCACAATAACTTTTTGTACGTTTTCAACCTTTCGCTCTCACACTCATCGCCATAAATATGTAAATAATGTAACTAAACTGGATAATGCAGGAGATTTAGTATAAAGTGTGATGATATCCGGGGTCTTCTCTTGCACCTGACAAGTCATATAACTGATGGCAAGACTGTCTCATGCCCTTTTAGACATTGTAATAAAACATTTACAGTTACGTCAACGTTCACATCACATGTGTTCTGAAAGCATAAAGAAGCATAAAGATAAATTGAAGATTTAAGACTCCAGTGGCCCTATCTTGTTACCCAAAAGGGTATCTACTGTCACTTTGAGTTGCTAACTGACATCAGCGTTTTGCGTGCCTTGGAGATATCCATTGAAGGATGTGGACAACACATAGAGAAGTATTTAAGGACAAAACTGGACAGTTTGAAGATGGGAAATTGACTCTATGCATCATCCAGTTGCTGATGGCTTACTTCAATGAGAGAACAGAGGAACTGATACTCTTTGCTGATGTAAGTTTTGTTTTGCATCACTTCTCGTGTCTACTGTGACTGTACATGCAATTCCATTCTTAATTTGGATGTCGATGTTATACAGATGTCTGCCACTGCAGCTGATGTTGAGCGCACCCTGACCCTCCCAGCCAGTCCACGAGTGATTCTACTGGGTAAGTGTCATGAAAGCACGTCAGTATAGAACAAAGTCAGACTGTCTTTCTGTGGCTCCATCTGTCTAATTTCTCTTTTTCTATATGTCTCCTAAACTTATGTTTTGTCGTTGATTTAGTTCCCCCATTACTCTTTTTGCTATCTCAAGTCGTGGAAACAAATTAATTGCAAAGAGCATAACTTATGATACTTGATATACATAAATACAATAGAATATATGTGGATAGGTGTTGCACACTTGAATAAAGACTCAGTGTAACTTTTTATGTTCCGTCTTTAGTATGTTATCCAGCAAAATACACAGACTTTGCAATGAATACATTGAACACATTTCTGTCCAGCTTTCCTTTTAGCACTACAGTTCACTGTGTGTGTATTCATCTAAAACACAATAGCTTCCAACTAATGCCACACAAACATGAAGTTGCACAAAATATACTGTTTGAAAAATAAAACTATATATATATCTATATAAGAGGTGGCATTTTCTGTGAACTTCTTATAAATAATAATAATAATACATTTTATTTGTATAGCGCTTTTCAAAATACTCAAAGGCACTTTACAGAAGAATGGAGTTGAATAAAGCAAGTAAACACACCAAAATACAACATTAATTCGTTAATACAGTTAAAACATGAGTAAAAGCCGAGCGGGGCACAGCAGTCAGATATAAAAAGTTAGACATTAAAAACAGATTTATAGAGGTGGGTTTTTAGTTGTTTTTTGAAGGTGGGAAGGTCAGGGCAAGCACGGAGTGAATGGGGCAAAGAGTTCCAGAGGGTGGGGGCAGCGATGGAGAAGGCTCTGTCTCCCCAGATAGGGGGCCCTTATACCCATATTTGTTTTCCATCAAAATGTATTTGTTTATGCATCAGTTGCTGGTGATGGAGTCACATTGGGCCGTTAGATGATCAGCGTTGAAAGCCAGGTCATCTGTGACCCAAAAAATCATCATCTGTCCCAAAAATCCTTCATCACAGGGCTTGCTGCAGTTTTTGCAACCTTCTATGTGTTCAACCTGCGGTACCAAGAAGAAGCGGCAAGGACACTGGAGTTTGTTCAAAGGTACATTTTCTGTCAGAAAATAGTGTTACCCCTCTTCCCAGCTCTATTCAGGAATATGAAATTGTAATTTATTAAAAGTAGGGATCGACCGATATGTTTTTTTTTGGGGCCGATGCAGATACCAATTTTTTCCATCACCCTTAGCCGATGGCCGATTTTGCTTGGGCCGATGTTTGTGGCCGATACTGGTTTTGATCCCTCAATTTACATGAAAAAATGACCATGATTTTGGTGCTGGTAAAAAGTTTAATTGAACCTTTGCAGCTTGATAACTCCTCTGGATGACTGGAGGAGACAGACTACATCTGTTGCCAAAATGCATGCTCAGCTGTAAAAGGGTCTTATTGCTGCTTTTAAGCGCTGCACCCTGTTGACCGCAGTGTGCTACTGTCTTGGGAAGCTGGCAACAATGGTCTCTTACAGTTAGTGGTTAGCAGCATGTTAGCTCAGTGAACTAAAGCAAAGCAAAAACAAGAGAACAAACAAATGAGTAATTTCTCACCCAGACTGGCTACTAGGGATCGACCGGTGCCATTTTTTTGGCCGATTTTGCCAATTACTTTTGCCAATACTGCTTTTGCTCCCTCAATTTACATGAAAAAATGAAAATGATAACAAATATTACAGGTCTCAAGTTTAAACAAATATTTATTGAAATGTAAACACTGAACACAGTAAGATTCAGCTTTCCTAAACACACATTTAAATTACATTCTCAACTTTAAAAGGAATAAATATTGTAATATAATGTAATAATATACCATGTGCAAAACATTTCTGTCGTCGTTTAAGTTTAGCATCGATGTGATGACTGCTCCTCTGCAGTGAGACGCACCCCCTACCCCCCCTCCACATACACAAACACATCTCACTGACACAATTTAGTACAATATATATAAAACATTCCTCACTAAACTATATTTTCAAGCACGTATATTGCATGCACTTGGCGTTCATGTTTCCTATTTCAAAGCAGGTGGCAATATTTCAACTAAGTTAAACTGTTAGATGCTAATTCAAAGTTGAAAACGTACCCTTGTTGTGATTCACCACTCTTGCAGTGGGGGACGGGTACAGCGACTGCGCACATGCTTTCACATTTATGACGGCCTTGAATAGTACAGTACAGTACAGCCTGTTAAGTACTTGGAATGATGCTGCTCCGTCCATCAGTTCAAATCAAATGGTAAACACCAACACCTTGTGATTTAGCAATAGAAATGATGGAACTTGTCAATAGTGCAATTGCAGTGGGAAAAAAGTGATCCTTCCATTGCGTGTGGAAGTGGTGATGTGATATCTGACTGATCATCCCACAGTGGCCTCTCCTTGTGCCTGTCGGTCCACCGCTCTTTCGTCCTGTGGCTTCGCTGCTCTCCGTTTGAGCTCCGCCTCCTGCTGACCACCTCAACGGGTGGTCTGGCAATCAATACCAGCAGAGTCGGCGCCCAGGTAGGCGTGTTCGCACTTGGGCATGCCCTGAAGTCTGACCATATGCTCATCCATCTCTTTCAGCTGTTCCTGCAGGACCAGACTTTACCCAGCCATCTACTTCCTGTGCTGTACTTGTACTCACGCGAAGGGAGTCGGCTTGCTAACGCTACCACAGTACCATACAGTACCACACAGTACTATGGAGTGATGATGGAGCACACAGACCTCACAGCTCGGAGACCGGAGTTCAATCCCACCCTCGGCCATCTCTGTGTGGAGTTTGCATGTTCTCCCCGTGCATGCGTGGGTTTTCTCCAGGTACTCCGGTTTCCCTCCCCCATTCCAAAAACATGCTAGGTTAATAATTCCAATATGTGAACTTTTTTGGTCCAAAGATGAAGTCCGCATGAGAGGTGGATGTCTTTAAAGTAAATCATGCACCCCCTACTTGGACTAAGTTAACTTCTACATGTCTACAGTTCACATGATTTACTTTAAAGACACCCACCTCTCATGCGGACTTCATCTTTGGACCAAAAAAGTTTCCATATTGGAAATATGGGATGCATGCATTTTACTGCAGGGCTGATTTTTGACCTGCCAAGATTTGCATGCACCCCCTACTTGGACTAAGTTAACTTCTACATGTCTATAGTTCACATGATTTACTTTAAAGACATCCACCTCTCGTGCGGACTTCATCTTTGGACCAAAAAAGTTCCTCAACAGCAAATAGGGTGCATGCATTCTACGGCAGTTTGCTAATTTGCTTTTAAAATAATTTGTGCACAAAATGTCCCCAAAAAGAAATAGGAGCAGGAAAATGTTTTATAAGAAAACTTTATATAAAAATATTTGAATTGTATGATAAATGTTTTCAACTATATACAGTAAATATATATGATTCATAAACACACACTCAATGCTCTTCTGCCCGCCTTACAGGCAGAGAGGACAGAGATAGTCGGCATCTAGTGATGGATGACCTCAGCAAGTGTGGTGGTTCTACCTGCTGCAGTTGTCACAGCCAATCTGAAAATGACAAACATTGAGGGTGTTATTCACATCCTTCTTACATACGTTGTCTTTTACTGTAGGCATTACTAGCACTACAATAGTACTAAGTACACTTAGTACAAGTCGGCTTGTTAAGTACTGTATGTGTCCTGATATGTTCAATTGAATGTCATCCATTTGCAAAAAATGTAAGGGGGGAGGGGGAGTTACAGACAATGAATAAAGCGCAGGACTAATACAAGCTTAAAATCTGAATATTCTGTGTGCATAAGACAGACTGATTGAGTCAACATTACAAGTCTGGCTATATGAAACTACAACTGTACTCACTTTCAAGGCTAAGACACCACGTGATGTACCATCACGCTGAAGTCCATGGGGAAGGGTACCACCTTGACACTTTGCAGTCCCTCGTCTGCATGAATGCCCTTTGAAGAAATGATACATCTTTGTCTGTACCAGATTGCTGTTTGTTAATTGCTTTCTGTAAGTTCTTCTTACCTTCTTGTTTCCAGGCATCTTTTTATTTTATCTTCAGTTTCCCCAAATGGATCCACAAACAAGGTCCGCTTTTCATGGGGATAAATAACCTTTCGGAAGGTAACAACTTTTCCACTACAACTACCACTAAGTGAGACAATGAAAACAGATTAATATTTGTTTAAAGTGTTTCCTAAACTGTAATCATAAACTTCATATGAGTCCCAATAAGGACTATTTTATTGTTATTCAAAGTGACAGTCAAAGCTTTACCGTTAACATCCAGTGATGTTTGTTAAAAATCCCCACAATGATGTTGATATGCATAGGATCCATCTGAAAATCAATCCAAACAAACAACTTGAAGGATAATAAAGTAAAATATGACAATATAAAGCTATTGTGTAATCGTTACTTAATTAAAATATATTCTCTACTAACTTTGAGCTTGGAGGTATTGTGAGTCCAAATGCGTGTCATTCCATAGCTGTCATTGACAGCAGCTTGTTCAACTTTGTTGGTGTATCGTTGAACAAGCAACGTTAGATATGTATTGATCACCTTAAAGACAACAAAAAGATCATGTTTCCACACCACACAGAAACATATTTAAACACTAATGGAGAGTCTTTACATTCAGGTCTTGCTGCACCTGGGACAGTGACTGGGAGGACAGAGGCAGTTGGTCCTGTGGCAGCGAGGACAGAGACAGCTGGGACAGTGGCTGTAGGCGTGGCGGCGAGGACAATGGCGGCACAGACAGAAGCAGTCGGCAGACGTAGCTTGGACAGTGGCTGCAGGTCTTGAGGTGGCGAGGGCTGAGGCTACTGCGACAATCACCAAAGGTCTTATGCCGGGGAGGACAATGACTGCAGGTCTTGTGGCAGTGAGGACAGTGGCAGTGGGGACAGACACACCTGGCACATTGACAGCAGTTCCTGTGGCAGCGTATTCACCAATTTTGGAGGGAATCCACAGATTCTCCTGCCTGAAATGTTTTAGGTGGTCATGCTGATTTTTTCGTAATCCACTCCATTGTCCCCAAGGAGATCAGCACTTTTCCCGTGGATTGTTGTGATGGTGAAGGGCCCAAGAAAATTGGACTCCAGCTTCCCACCCTTACACTGTTGGCTCCTCACATTCTGTCGCCACACTCTGTCACCCGCTGCAAAGCTGACTTGCTTCCGTTTCAAACTAATCTCTTGCACGGTTCTCTGCTGAGATCGGGACGCGTTTTTGAGGACTGTGTCCCTGATCTCATCAAGGGATGCCTAATGTCCTCGCAAACTGTCTCCGCTCCAATATAATCCTCCACACCGCTGTCCATCTGTAAAATAGACAATAGCTCATGCTACACTTTCATTCTACGAATACATTCAATATGAAAGAAAACAGCATGGAAATATATTACTTCTTTAATTTCATAATAACATTAATTCTTCATAATGTCATTCAACTTAATACTGCATTTCACAAACCTGAAAGTCCTCTGGAATTTCTATTGGGTAGCAGGCTTCACAGCCAAACATTAAAAAGTAGGGAGAATTTGGTTGCTTTTTGGTTCGCAACCCAAACATAACAGCATCCAAATATTTAGCCCACATTTCAGGTTTGGACCCTATCAGTTTACCAAGAGCCCTAAAAGAGAAAAAAATAGACTGCAAATCTATTCAACAATATAATTTGTGAGGGACAACTTGGATGACAAGGTGACATTACTTACCTCTGGATGGTTGCGTTCATACGCTCCACCAGACTAATTGGTTTGAGGATCGTAGGGGGCACACAAACTTCTTTTGATACCCAATATTTTGCAGACATTCTTATTGATCTGGTAACACATATACAACTTCAGTATTGCATAATTGCTAAACATATGAAGACACCTTATTTTCAACACATTAATAGATTCCAATGAGTTGCAGTAATGTGTGATAGAACAGTTTCAGCTAAATGGAAAGGAAAGGTATACAAAAGTGTGGAGAGACCAGCCATGTTGTTTGGTTTGGAGACAGGACGCAGAACTGGAGGTAGCAGAGATGAGGATGCTGAGGTTCTCATTGGGAGTGACCAGGATGGATAGGATTAGGAAGGAGTACATCAGAGGGATGTTACATGTTAGAGGCCTTGGAGATAAAGTCCTTTAGGCCAGACTGAGATGGTTGGAGACATAGTGACTATATTGGTAGAAGGATGCTGCCAGGTAGGAGGCATAGAGGAAGACCAAAGAGGAGGTTTATGGATGTATTGAAGGAGGACATGAGGGTAGTTGGTGTGCGAGAGACAGATGCAGAAGACAGGGTTGGATGGAGGAGATTGATTTGCTGTGGCGACCCCTGAAGGGAAAAGCCCAAAGAGAGAGAAAGACGAAGAATAGATTCCAATAAGATGTAAGTTCTGTGCTTACCGCATTTACAACCTCACTCCCTTGGTCTGTGAGAATGCGTTTCGGTGCTACGAATTGATGAATCTGTGACCTCCTCAGCCCTTTTTGTCTTCAGGGGATAGGCTTGTGGCCACTCGGTGAAATAGTCCGCCATCACGCACACATACGTGTGTCCATTGTTTGTGGTGGTCAGTTTGCCAATGAGGTCCATACCCACAAGTTCAAATGGCTGTGTGACCTAAAAAAAAAACAGTGAAACATTAAATTAGCTTTGACACCAGCCAGAACACCCAGAACACAGCTTCTACACAGTTCTATTGTTCATACTGCTTAAGCTTACTTGTGTGTGACTCCTGCTCGGTTAGCCCAGCTCTCCCTACCCATCCGGCCAGCTTTTTGCCAAACGCAAGCTGTTTACCTGATCCGGTGTTCGTGGTGACATTTTCTGTTGTTTTCCTTCGCCACCCCCTTGTGTTGCTCTTTTGGATTTTGCTTTGGACTTGCTATTAAAGACACTAAAACTGCTCCTCGTGTTGCCCGCCTCTGCATAAAATGCAGATTATTAGAGCAATATTGCAGGGAGAAGACAAAATGACAGTAATAAAAGAAATGATACCTTTATGGGAGTATGTTGGACATTCTGCTTTATGGTATGCTGAGCCGCCTGGCAGACAGTACATTCTAACACCTGGGTAACACAAGATGGATGTAAACTACACAAGTTGGACTCGTACATGAGAATAATTACTTTTCCAACACTATGTTATGATGCTGAAGGTAAATAAAAGGTGCAATTGAAGGTCACATAATGACTAATTGTATTGTTTTTCCAGATGGTCTGTATTTGTTGACGCTTCTTAATGTGAGAACATTTCATGTAAGACATTGCCTTTTCCTGACGGTGACTATTGTATTTGTGAATAAAGGCACATTTAGACATTTTCTTACCATCTCGTCCATATTAGACCTGGTCTACTTCGAAAACTATTAGACCTAGACTTCTCAAATCAGGACTGGATTAATCTACAGACCCCAAAGAGTTTGTGATTTGTGAAATCTTTCTTTGTTAAAATGCAAGAAAAGGGTCATGACCTCAATATGAGTACCAGTAGCTAACTTGGCCAGTACTATTTTTGTCCAGCCAGTGTGCATAGATGTATAAGGAGGCATCAAGCATAGATAGCTACAGTATTACCAGAAGAATATTCAGAGGAGTCATGTGAACTATAGACATATAGAAGTTACGCTGGTCCAAGTAGGGGATGCATGCAAATCTCGGCAGGCACAAAATCCACCCTGCCGTAGAATGTATGCACCCATATTTGCTGTTGAGCAAACCATGTGAACTACATACATGTAGAAATCATCTTCGTCCATGTGGGGGGTGCAAAACCCACAGTTGGAATTTGATATTGCCGATTCTGGCAGGCATGCAAAACTTGGAACAACACCGGCAGCAAGGGTTACACAGTAACCTTAAATTACAATGGCTGTGGGTTAACAGAGGACCACGTTAGCATCTTCCTCGTGCCTTGCGCCTTTATTTATGACCTGGCATCATGATAAACAATAAACAAACAAATACACAATCACATTTCCCACAATAGGCTTTTCAGTTAAGGTACGTCTTATTTCCCTCTCATACTCACAACATTGCACAAATAAAATTATGTAAACACACTAAAAAGAAATGATACAAAACATTCTCCCTTAAGACAAATGAAAACACATGACTCCAAATTAATTTAACAGAAGCTAAATGAGGCTAACATTAACATAACACAAATGATACATTTCTACATATTTCACTCACATGACTAGTTAGCATCATTTACCGGAGGGAGCAACAGAAATGTCAATGTAGCAAAACATAGAGCCTCTTGTTCGTCTGGTTAGTTAAGACTGGATAATATGTCAAACAACTTGATTTTACTGAACACTTGCCATTTTGCAACAAATACGCCTAAATAGAAAGTACTATAGGCCCTTTCTTAGCTAGCTTAGCAACGCAGGGGCCTCCTGGCATTGAGCCAACACTCGTTAACTGTAACACACGTCTCCAATACACTCGGACACGTCACAAAAACGCTCAACATTGTACTCACACTTCATACAGTACTAGGACAGAACTAGTAAACTAATATTTTGCATTACCTGTGGATTAACAGAGAGAGGACCAGTTAGCATCTTCCTCATGCCTTGCGCCTTTATTTGTCCTGCGCATGGGCAGAGCGTACGGGCTCCAATTGATCCACAATGGGACCAGATCACCACCTACTGGCGAACAATGGTAACTGACCCTCTACATACAAATAGAGTAGTTCAATAGAAAATAAACAATAGAGGGGGTGTCTGTTAACACAATAACAAAAGATGCGGCATTCCACCGACTACACTAGCTTGGCGAAGAGGTCTCGGAATCCCGCGTCCACCTCCTCGTCTGTCACCATTTCCATTTCCTGTCAGAATATTTAGCATAGTTAGCATAGCACGGTTTATCAATGCTACTGAAGATCAAGATCTGCGCTGACCGGGTCGTCAAACGGCCTGAACACACACACTCACACGTTAGCCAGCATCATACACTTCCTGTTTCCTGTCACTACTTACATGGCCTCAGTGCGTTTCTCGTGGATGACGCGGATGCAGAAGTCACCGTTGAGGTTCGGCTCCGAGGTGGCGGCCCCACCAGGTACTCGCCGGGTGGCAGCTTGAAGTGCAAGCTGACCTCTGGAAGGTTGATGAATGTCTCGGACCCCCGTTTACCCGGAGCGTGACCTGCCACCCCACCTGTTTGGGAACCTGCCAGACGAGAAGAGATCAGCCTTTGAGCTTTTTTGGCATTCCTGCAAGCGCTCATCCCACCTCGTAGATGGCCAATCCAATGGTGTGCATTCCCCCTCCCTGCTTTTGTAGCTTCCTGTGGTTCCTCTGCATCAGACCCACCACCAAGCTGCAGCCCACCCCACCGTCGTCAGGGTCATCGTCCTCCTCGTCCAACCTGATGATGACCTGCGGCTTCATCCAGAAGGTGTCTGGGGGGGGGGGGGGACCACACGGGGTCAACATAGCGAGCTAAGCCAACGGGGGCCGCTCACAGGGGTGGTTCCTGCAGGCACCGGCTGTGGAGCCGCGACGCCACGAGCCATCAAACTTGTTGACGCTCCAGTGCTTGACGAGTCATCCAAGATGGTGTCAGGAGTCAAAGTGAGAGTAGTGACGCAGGAAGTCTTTGTGGGACATCCTGTCAATCAAATCATCATAAAGGTCATCACAGTCCATGTTAGCAGGTTAGCAGGCAGTTAGCACATCCACGTTCATTTACTGCAAGCTAAAGGCTAACGCTAATGTTTGATACCCGTCACTCCAAGTGCCGGTCCACTCCACCTGACCCGAGGGTTCCTCATGCACACCAGCTTCTCCTGATGACCTCTGTAGTTGACCTGCACGCACAAAGGTCACACAAAGGTCAGCAGCCATCTTGCATGCACAGGATGCGTCCTCTGACCTTTACAGCGCCTGTCAGCGAGTAGGCGTGGTTTTTGACCAACTTCTGGCATGTGACCGCATCTGAGTCCGCGGCGCTGGTGATCTGTGGAGAAACGGCCACATGTGAGGGTCATGCGTGACGATGAAACCCAGCATCCCAGCAGCGCTCCCGCCTCCAACACTTTGTTGACGTTTTCAAAGAGGTCACTGGGGGGTCACCGCAGGTCATAGTTCTCGGCGATGCCCCCCATGAAGTCCTCGAAGCATCAGTGGTGGACCACCTACGGTTGACCGCCAGAGGCGGGGCTTAAAGCACTGGATGACTTATACCAACAAGGTCACGAGGAATGGGCAACCCGGAAGGAACAGCCTACTTCACTGTGCAGAACAGGGGTGTCCAACTCATTTTCAGCATAATGGCTGTCCTCAGAGGGCCAGATGGAACTTCTACATGGAACAAAATGTAATCAAATGTAATGTCAAATAAATGGAACTACTCCTTCATGTTAAATAATCCCAAATCATCATACAAATAAGCTGCAAAGAACGTGTATGACACATGTAGCATTTGACCAAAAAAGGCTGCTCTCAGCCTTTCATCCAACCGATGGTTTGATGACAACAATTTGTCTGCATGCACATGAGACCTGCAAACATGAAATCATTGCAACGGCCGCTACACATAAATAATATGGAATCAAGTAAAACTATATTGGTTAGGTTTTTCCCAGATGCTGCCTGTCCTTGAACACACCAAGTGGATTCTCTCTCTACTATCGATTGATCATGTTCTGAAAAAGATAACACAAAACAAAATGCAAGCACAATCATGAAATTGCACTCAGTTTAAGTGGTTGATTTACATTTGATGATATCTTTTCATGAAGGTTTTTTAAATGCTGACCTGTGTGTTTTCTGACCAGATGTCTGACACCCTTTTCCCGTTGCCAGTGTGTCAATGTCTGCTTTTGGGTCCTGGGCCGAGGCTTAGGCGTGATCTGTGCTTGTTTTTGTTCAGATTCATGATGGAAAAAAACAGCATGAGTTGTGGGTCTAGGACCCCTGGGTCCCCCGCCCTATAACGCCCCGGACGCCCCACCCGGGCGGCTGAACTGCAGTACAATACACTTGTCAATAAATGCCAAAGCTGTCTATTCCACAGCACTGCAAGTGGCATTCCAACCATTCCCAGTCTTTCCATGCTTTACCACTAAAACCATATTGTGACTGTCACAATAGTTTTACCATGTACACCATGTGTGAACTCTGACCAGTTACGCTTGTTATAATGCAGTACAAGATGGACATATACTTTACTATAGGGTACACTAAATGACAGTAGTTCATGAGGAACACATCTACATAACCCTTACTCTTTAGTTCCTCATTAGTTCCTCCGTAACTACTCCACTCATTAGTTCCTCATTAGTTGACCAGTAACTACTCTAAATGTATGTGCTTTAGTCATTAGTTTCTCATTAGTTCCTCAGTAACTACTCTACTCATTAGTTCCTCATTAGTTGACCAGTAACTAAATGTATGTGCTTTAGTCATTAGTTCCTCAGTAACTACTCTACTCATTAGTTTCTCATTCGTTCCTCAGTAACTATTCCACTCATTAGTTTCTCATTATTTGACCAGTAACTACTCTAAATGTATGTGCTTTAGTCATTAGTTCCTCAGTAACTATTCTACTCATTAGTTCCACATTAGTTGACCAGTAACTACTCTAACCGTATGTGCTTTAGTCATTAGTTCCTAATGAGTGGAATAGTTACTGAGAAAGTAATGACTAAAGCACATACATTTAGAGTAGTTACTGGTCAACTAATGAGAAACTAATGAGTGGAATAGTTACTGAGGAGCTAATGAGAAACTAATGAGTAGAGTAGTTACCGAGGAACTACCGAGGCACTCAATCAGGCAACTTATTTTGAAAAGCCTCTTATTTACAAAATAAGAGGCAAACAAACCGGACTGGGGTTTTGGTTCCGTCTGTCCTGATTCATTCGTTAACAAAAAGCAGATTTGGATCCCCTCTGGGCCGGACCGGAGAGGACGGTACCAGTCGATGTTCATGTTGCTGCTGAAAGAAGTCCAGGAACGTTCTCCAGACACGCGCGGCTCTCACTTCCGGAGGGCACGCGCTTGAGCCGTGAGCTGAGCTCACAAGGAACCGAACCCGCCGCCCAGCGACCCGCCGAGTGGAGCCGAGACTCCGGCGAACCAGTTTGTTCATTTGCACGTCTGGCCGATTGGAGCACGAAGCGCATGCGCGTTCTGCAACCGCACACACATCTTCAAAGTCAATTAGAACTTTGAAAACTTGGAAACTTCTCGGTAAAAGTGAGTATTGTATATCACAACTCGTAAAAAATTGTTTTATTTTCACTATTACTTTGTTCTTGTTTTTAAGATATGTTGTTAATTTCATTAGGATTCAAAGTATAGCAAACAGGTTGAGAAATTGCATGAACAGCATAGCACGTCCAGCAAGCTAATGTTTTAAGAATACTTACTTCAAATAGACGATTTCCATGAGGAGCATGACTGTGTGATAAGATAAATACGCAATTTTATCAAGAGTTGCCAAAATTCCCGAGCTTGATTTGGTGCTTGAACGTGTCAGCAGGTCATCACGCGCTCATCGGTCGCCATTGAAGTCAGCTAGCAAGTGCTCCTCATGCAGTTGAAGTGTTTTGGCGCTGGCGGGATGCACAAAGACCTGAAGAAGTACTTGAAGAAGTACTTTGTCAACATGGACGACTACCTGGACAGCCTGGGCCTCTATCGCAAGATAGTGGCGAGGGATGCGTCCAGCCTCTTCCTAGCCGTGTCAGAGCAGGTGAGTGGCTAAAGGCTAATGCGCTAGTGGTCACCATGGAAAGGTTAGTCAACATGTGTCCATGACCTTGACCTTCCTGGACGTTACGTGCATCGTGTGTGGCTATACTACTTGTAGGTTTCGGTTTTTAATAAACTTTATTGCAGACAGCACAAAGTGGACACAACATGCCGAAAAAACTGATGTAACACAGGAAGTGCAGAGGTAGAACAAGCAGAGGTAGACCAGCAGCGCCCTCTATTGATGAAAGTACTCTATATATCAAAGTAATTTTAAGTAATATGTCAGAGCCATGTTCTCCTTTACATATAGTCATGTAAAAAAATATGTAAACAACAAAAATAACGTTTTTTCAAACTTCTATCGTTTTACATTTTTCAAAAAAAATTGCTTCGACCAGGCCTCGTTCTTCCGCTGGTTCTCTGTGCAGGGTGCAGGTTTGATTTGTCAAAGACGACATCACGACGGATGAGAATCCTCTTTTTGTCTTCATCATACAGTCGATAGCCTTTGGCATTGTTTGGCATGCCATACTATGAAGAGGTTTTTTTAAAAGCGGTTCTTGGTGGGTAAAACACGGACTGCGTAATTCCGGTGGTAATTTGCAAACCAATCCTTGCAAATCTTGAAATGGACCAATCAGAATCCCGTTCTTGTTCGCAATCAACCAATCAGCGATGGTTTGACTCGGAAAACATCATGGCGTCCCTGCCAACATGGTCTAATTCTTCGACAACTTGTGAAGGAAAACAGCAAAAAGTGATGAACCAGTGCCTCCTAAACAAGTATTTTATTAGCAGCAGCAAATCAAATGATGGCACAGGTGAGTGAATCACATTGCTGTGACAATTAGATTAGACCACCGATTAGATCCAATACCAAGTGCTGATTTTGCACAAGCTACAAAATCTAGCGCTTCCATTTCTCTGTGTATTTTTCTCACCTTTGCTTCACAAATTATTGTTTGACCATTGAGTATTTTTTTCTGGATTAAAAACACTTTACTAGTACACAAATGTGTCTATTCAATAATGTTTCATTGTGGTGCACAACTTATAAATATCACTGCTTACTACGACTACCATGTGTAAGGTAGTATGGCATGCCATGTTAACATACATCTACACAATTTTTCAGACATTCCTCCAAATACAATGCGTCAGTACTATTATCTGATGAATTATCAGCATATATTGATATATGATATCATTATGGCAGTCTTTTCATTTTACATGGGGCAAGATCGGGCAAGTAGTTCTCACCTTAAGGATTCCCCATGGGCAAGTCATTTTTGTTTTTAATGTAGAGCCCTGCCATCTCTGAGTTCAAATTCCTTGAATTTGCATAGCACTTCAGTCTTCTGTCTCATGAAGTACGCTTTACAGCACCTGAGTAGTCATTTATGAAGTTGACAAAATATTTTGACCCATTTATAGATTCCGTCTGCATGGGACCACAGACATCACTATGAATCAGCTGCATCCTTTGCTCAGTACATATTTCTCCAATCGACTTGAATGGCTTTTTAAGCCAGTTTGTCTTCAACACATCCTTCACAGAAGGGCACCTCTTTATCTGCAGAGAAGTCCATTCCATTCACCAGTTCCTTCAGCTTGGTAGTGTGCAAACTAGCAGCTACTGATGCACTGTGAAAGACAGATTGACTTCCTTCCACGTCCAGCTGATATAGTCCATCAGCTCGTTGTGTTCCCATTCCTTTAAGAGTTCCATCTTTTCCACGAATGTAGTAGCAAGACCTGTTGAACTGAATTGTATTTTCTTTTTTGGTAGCAGATAGATAGATGGATAGATGGATAGATGGATAGATGGATAGATGGATAGATGGATAGATGGATAGATGGATAGATCATGATAGGCATGATAGATAGATCTATATGATAGATAGATAGATCATGATAGGCATGTCTCGGTGACGATGAGGATGCAGCAGTTTCTTGTCTCCCGTTTGGTGCTTAAGTCCAATTTCAATTTCAGGTAGTCCCATTTGTTCTTCAGGGAGCGTACGTTGGCGAGCAAGACTGATGGAAGTGGCGGTCGGAACGTTTGCTTTTAGCTTAGCTGTAAGTCCACCACGACAGCCCCCGCTTCTGCTTCCTCTCGCATCGCCTTCGATGTCTCCACGGGCGGTCGGTGCTGTGATCTGTTATTCCTAACTGGCATAGCAGATCAAGGCTTTCAAAGTTTATGGGCTTCAAATTGCTGATTTTTCTCAGACGAAGGATAGTCTGCCTGTCGTATACTATTCTTGCACTGTTACGCTGGACATTTGATGCTGAAAACACTGATCTCTGTGGTGAAATTGTTAATAAATTGTCTGTGTTACCGGGAGCCAAAGCAGCCGCAGCCGGACAGGGCGCCGCCATCTCATTTTTTGCATCACTTGACTTGAAAGTCATCTTCATGTTGACATTTCCAATTCCTAGTGCGTCAACCACGCTGCCGTCACCGAGTTTCACTGACTGTGCTTTTGAGAACTGCTGCTATTCCTGAAGACTTTCTTGATGACATGTCATGTGCTTTGATGCTCCAGAATCAATAAACCATTCACCTTGTTGTGGTTTTTCCCAGAGTGTTCCCTTCTAGTCACAAATGCACTCTCTGATGAGTCGTCTTCATCTTCCAGCATCATATTTTTTGCCTTGTGGGTTTTCCTTTTTGGTTTATTTTTCAAGCTTGGACAGTCATGTTTAATATGGCCTTCTTTCTTACACTTATAGCATCTCCACATGCTTTGTCCTACTGGTCCCACTGCTTTGGACACATCCTGCACATTTCCACGTAATTGTGACGACATTATCATTATCATTATCATTAGCATCTTTGTTTCAAGTGCAGTGACGATAGTTGCATAACTTGGTGGCAAACTTCCCAATAGTGTCCCAATTTGATCCTCCTCCTCAATGACAGATCCTATTGCTGCTAATTGATCAGTTAGCTCCTTCATTCGTTTAAGATGCTCAGTGAAACCATCTCCTTATTTTCATCTCACATCTGAAATATTTCTTCTTCAGAAATAGTTTCTCTATCAAAATGGCCTTTCAGCGTAGTCCACGCTTCTTTAGGAGTCTGGCAGCTTGTTATTATCAGCACCAACATAGAGAATGCTTTATCTCTTTGTTTTGTAAACTCAGTCTGTGCTGCTGCGTTAGTCCTTTAGCCTTTATCAAGTGCTCCATCTGGAGCGGCACGGCGGTCGAGTGGTTAGCGCGCAAACCTCACAGCTAGGAGACCGGGGTTCAATTCCATCCTCGGCCATCTCTGTGTGGAGTTTGCATGTTCTCCCTGCATGCGTGGGTTTTCTCCGGTTTCCTCCCACATTCCAAAAACATGCTAGGTTAACTGGCGACTCCAAATTGTCCATAGGTATGAATGTGAGTGTGAATGGTTGTTTGTCTACATGTGCCCTGTGATTGGCTGGCGACCAGTCCAGGGTGTACCCTGCCTCTCGCCCGCACCCCCGTGAGGAAAAACATCTGAAACTTCTATGCTGCCCAATTCTCTGGTCCGCTTAGCCTGTCAATAAACAGCTTGTCTTCCATTTTTAATTCCCACAATACTGTTTATCTCCAGCTTTCTAGCGACGCTCTGGGCCCATAACCTGTTCTTTTTAGTTTTTAATAAGCTTTATTGCAGACAGCGACAACTCGAAAACAACATGCTGAAAAAACTGAAAACTGACATAACACAGAAAGTGCAGAGGTAGAACAAGCAGAGGTAGACCAGCAGCGCCCTCTATTGATGAAAGTACTCTATATATCAATACTACTCCCAGAACTACCATCTCATGATCCACCAGGACTGTGCTAACTTCATGAGAGCTAACATCAATATTGTTGAGCTGATCGGCTAATCACAGCTCCGGCGTCACGCCACTTGTCTTGCAGATCGTTGAAGGCTCCTTTGTGAAATACCTGGAACGTCTGGAGGACCCCAAGGTGAGCACGGTAGTATTAGACTGACCTTTGACCTGTCAGGTGTAACACGTGTTTTGGCAGGAGACCGGGGGTCAGGTGGAGATCAAGGCCATTTCTCAGCGCTACAGGTGAGAAACCTTTCATACGGCCAATCAAAGCATGTGTTTCTTTTTTGGGGGTGTGGACAGTGAATTCTGACTTGTGTGCTCAGATGCCGCTTCCTGGTCTACCGTTACCCTGGGAAACCTCCCTCGGCCATTTCAGAAGGCGAAATTGTAGACAAGGTGAGCCAGCCTGTTGAAAGACTCCGCCCACCATTAGTGTGACATCATGGGTCCTGTGTCGTCTAGCTGATGCTGTGCTGCTCCATCAATGGCCACTATGACATCATCTACACCAGGACTTATCGCGCCTCCGCCGCCCTATGCCAGGGTAAGTTCAAAGATCAGCTGTCAAAGTGGTACGGTGGTTCAGTGGTTCAGTGGTTCAGTGCGTGCTTGTGTGCGCAGCGGTTTTGTATGAGCGACTCTACACCAAAGTCTTTGGTTGCCAGGCCATGGAGGTCTCCATGGTTAGCGGTCGTACACTCCTCCCCGCTCCCCCCATGTGCGGCGACATAGATATCGGCTCCAGGTACATGTGCACATCGGCGTCATCGATCCATGTCCTTAGTATATTTGCCCTGCAGGGAGGAGGCGGAGTCAGGTGCTGCCGCAGAGGAGACGCAGCGAGCAGAGAGCGGCAAGGTGGGCACAACATTAACCTTGAGCTCACGGTGGTCTAGCGTGGGTAGTGTAAGAAAATAGGCCACGCCCTCCAAACATGTACATACATAGACTGCTTACTGCAGGAAGTGACCTGGATGTTTTTCCTGCTTCTCATCACTTCCTGTCCGCTCAGCCGCCCTGTATATCGTCTCTGCCGTGCAAAGTGATCAAGTCTCTCGATGGCGATGTCTACAGAAAATTCTGGCAGGAATTGTGCAAAGGTAATGTGCCCAGGACGCTGGTCGTGTTTCCAAGATGGCGGCGCGCTGACTTGTGATGTGTCAACAGAGATGCAGAAGAAGAAGACAATCTACCTGGTGTTTGCGGGGAAGCGGTACTTCCTGGGAGACAAGTGTCAGGTAATAGTGTGCTGTTTTGAAGATCACCGTTGTCGTCATGGTGCACCTCCAAAGAAAGATGGCGACCGGCTTGTTGTGTTTTTCAGGTGCGTCTGGAGCCAGATGGAATGTACTTCAACGCTTTTATCCAGGAAGTCGGAAAGCACTCGAACGCTGTCACAGTCTTCATAGAAGAGCTGGGAGAAAGGTATGCACGTATGTTCAGTCTGAGAGTAATGTGATGACACAGTAACCTTCCGCCCCGGCAGACACCTGGTTCCTCTGACCGACCTCAACCCAGTTCCCGCCTGGAATGTCGCCACAGCGTCTCGGAAAGGACGCCTTGGTACGTCCACTGCTTCCTGTTCCCTGCGACCTTTTGTGATTTTCCCTTTTCTTAGATTCCGATGTTTGCGGTCGACGCCATCGACGCCGTTCCCATCCCTACTTCAGGAGGCCTTGTGGCAGCAGCGGTATAAAAGGAGCGGTGCTTTTGGTACCGCCTCCAGCATACGGAGGCCCGGCTCCATTGTGTTTCCAGCCAGCGGGTAACCCTCGACCCCCACCACCTCCACCTTCCAGGTGGGTGTGCTGCCGCAATTAGCTGGGGTGGTCGTGAAGGACGCAGATTCTGATGAAAGCGCTTGTGTGTGTATGCGTGTGTGTGTGGTGGGTTCTGGTCAGAAGCTCCCGTTTCCTGAACCTTGGTCCCCAACTGGTATACTACGGCCCCACCGGGAGGCATTACTATTACGATGAGAGCTATGCCTTCAGGTCCCGGTAAGAAGGCCATGCCATCTCGATGTACATGGAGTGTGATGTCATTAACGGCGGAGTGGTTTGATGGACGCGTTGAAACATGGAGGCAGAACTTAAAAGTTCCATCTTGTGTGTAGTCGTCGTTGGCGTCATTGGCATTGGCTGCAACAGATGGCGGCGGCGCTTCACAAAGAATGCCAGTTTGCCTTCCCCGACACTGCAGAAGAATCAGCTGACCTGGATGGCGCCATCACGTATTCCCAGCTGGATGACGCTAACGAGGCTGCTTTTCCACCACAGACGGTAAGAAATTGGACGCGCGAAAATTCCATGACCTTGACGTCAACTCCATCTCGATACCACAGGCTCCGTCGGTGGCCCCGCCCCCTCCGGTCGGCTCAGCAGCAGGACACGCCATTGCGTGTTCCTCAGAGGAAGAGCAAGTGGATGCCAGCACCGTGGAAGACCAGGGTGAGCTGTGGTCTAGACCCTGCCCACCCACACTGTTTGTGTGTGTGTGTGTTTGTGCGTGTGCGCGTGCGTGCGTGTGACAGCCAGATTGACAGATTGTTTGTGTGTCTGACTTCAGACTTCTACAGCACTCAGGGTGAGTTATGTGAACTTAGTGGCCTTGGCCTGCTTGACAGGAAGTTGATCCTGTTTCAGATCCCGCCTCCCAGACAGCCATAGTCTCTGCCCCCGCTGAGCCTGCCATTCGCCAGGTAACACACACACACACACACACTACTCCAATGACTCTTCTACAAGTGATGACATCATCATCATGTGGCAGGACCAGCAGGAAGAAGGGGTGGCGAACTCTCCTCCAAGAGCTGACATGAGCCACAGCTACACGCAGCAGGTACACAATCAAGGTCAAGTGAAGGTTACCACTAAGCCAGCACTCGAGCACACCTGATGACAACAGGAAGTTGGTTACACATGGCCTGGTCTCTGTGCGTGTGTGGTGTTGTTGTTGTTGTTGTTGAGGCGGTGAAGCCATTAGGGGTCATCTCTTCACCTTCATCCTCCCCTCCATCATCACCCTCTTCACCCTCATCATGTGCACCTGCCGCCTCTCACCTGCCTGTGGCCGCCTCCCCCTGGTTGGTTAACGAGTTGGGGGAGACACTGTGCACGGTGGTGACTCCGCCTCCTTACTCCTATGACTCCAATGGCAACGACTTGCCCAGAGGTCAGCTTGACTCATTGACCTTTGACCTTGTTATTTTTGTCGTGATTATGTATATACTGTATATATCTCTGTGTAGACTACAGAGTGCTCCAGTACTACTTCAACCTGGGACTGCAGGTGAGCTCTTTGGAGGCGTCTGGCCTTCATCCAACATTGAAATTATCCGATCATTTTGATGACCTGACCTGTCTCCTCAGTGGTACCATCGGAGCTGCTGGCAGCAACAGCAGGCGTACACCCCCTCTTCCCCTGACACCCCCTACCTGAGTCAGGAGGCCCCCCTGCACGGTGAGCTGGTGGAACAGGAAATAGTTGTACTTCCTGAACCTTGTGACTGACTCGCTCAACTCTCCATTCCCAGCTGCCCCCCACTCCTATCCCGAGGTGGGACGAAGGCCTTACCAGCTGTCGCCCTCCTACCCAGATTCCAACAGGGCCGTTTATAGACAGCCAGGCACACACGGTGGCGGTTAGTAATTGGACTACTGTTTTGGTTCTATACGACTGCTGGTGATGCTCATCTCGTCCCCAGGCCCCACCCCCTCAATGGAAGGCTATTCTGTCAATGGTCTGCCTTCACGCCCCGTCTCATCCTCCGCTCTCTTGTACCAGGATCAAACAGCACTACTGCATCTGCCGTACGAAGCTCCACCCCCTGCTACCTACCTGTCTTCTGCCCCACCTCGTCTCCCTCACACCGCCCACAACACTCACCTCCCTACCACCCGTCTACGCCCCTCTACCCACTGGAGGGGCGCTGCAGACAGGCGGCCATGGCCCCCGGGTCTACTGCCCCGCCAGTAACCCTGCACATGTTGTCGTCACAGAGCATCCCCCCCACCACCCAAGCCCTCATTACATCCCTCCAGCCGTCTACACAGTTCTTGGCTAATGTCTCCCAAGTATGCATGTTAGCGTTACTGCATCACATGTCTTTGCAAGGTTAACTTGTCATGGTTGCCATATAAGCCAGCTTATATAAGCCAGTCTGAGCCAGCCAGTCAGAGAGGGGCTGAGAGAGGGGCGTGGCCAGTCCCTGGTTATTATGAAAGGGATGTTTTGTGTGTGTGTGTTATTCCGGGTTCAATAAAGTTGGTCACCAGCAGAAGGTCTCCTCTTAATAGCGCAAACCAGTCTGTGATTATATAATTATATATTTATATTTGGGGGGGGGCAGAAAAGAGGTGGTTTACTCTGGTGGTTTTCAATTAGCTTACTCGTCGATTAACAAGGTTGGATGCTAAATGTTGCTTAGTTTGCATCTTGCGCTGTTGTCATGGCAACAGGTGTGCCGGACGGATTTGCCATTGTCCAGAGGTCCCAACTTCCTCAGGCAATCGGTCAGGTGTTTCCCCTGTAGCCATCAGAACGGCTGCCTGCTCCAGCTGTCCTAGCCCCTCCCATGCAGGGAGCTGAGGCACTGCCAGGTCCTGCCCACATCCACCAATCCTGGAGAAGAGTTAACATGTGACTGCTTATTTCCAGCAAGAAGAGGCGTCTTAAGTCATCTTAACTCACCTGCCACCACGCCGCGCCCAGACTCCAGTAAAATCTGAACGTCATTGTGGGTCATCCCCAGCCGACCGCCCAGAACATCCCGCCACTCATCCCCGTCCCAGTCCCGCCAGGCCACTGATACAAAGTGGTTTGGAGATCAAAGGTCACATGACTTGAAAGCTATTGATAATAGTCCATATTAAAAAAATAATGTAAAATCATAGCAAAGTTCAGAAGAAAAGCAAAATGTGTATATGGTACTAGCAGAATAGCCCTACTGATAAAGTGGTTTGGAGGTCAAAGGTCACAGGACCTGGAAGCTATTAAAAATGATTTGTGTAAAAAATTCATATACAATCCGATTAAACATTATTTGACAAACAAAAAGAGAGCAAAAGCAGATGTTTTTCATATCGGACAGTAGAAATAGCCATTTAAAGGCAATACTGCAGACGGGCCTGTAGGTGGTGCACCGCACCAAATTAGTGTCTGTACTAACATTTGGCAAACGCTGTATTCTCACTGGATGTGCCCGAAACACCCGCCCACCCGAGTTCTGTGATTGGCTGAAGACGCAATCTTCAATCATGCTTACGTCACGTATTAACCATTGCTATGCCGGGCAACAAGTGGGGTGTTGTTTGTATTCAGCTGCATTAATGACTTTGAATGCCGGCTAAACTCCAAAAGTGTTTACTATTATATCTATAGAGTACTCTTGTTTTGTTAAATGCTACATAAAGAAATATGTATGCTATTTAATTCCAAAATGGTGATGGATTGCTTGGTCCTGTTAATGTAGGCCAGGTGGCCCACCTCAAGTCCCAATCAAGTGGAGGTCCTGTTGGAGTGCTGCTGGGCCTCAAGCCAGGCAAGGTGGAAAAGGAGGATCTGGTGGTCCTTCTCGCATACTAAATTCCACCTGAACAGTTGGACTCCCTTCAACTTTGGTGCTTCATGTGGACTACCGGACAGCTACCAAGTGTTTAACTTCCTAGATTTTGTCACAGTTATTGGCGCTAATTTGCAATGTGCACGTTTGTATTTATTGTATGTTTTTGGGGATCATGTAATTACTACTTTTGAATTAGTACATTTTGCATTCAGATAGTCTTGAGCCTTCATTAAGCACACCACTTCACATGAAGCTCAAGCTACACTCCTGATATTAGCTTGTTACCATCATATCTCCATGATGCAATCTAAATAGTGTACATGTTGGAATTGTACTGCTTTGGTTCCGATTTTCTACAAGAAAAGCTCTGATAAAACATTCCACTGTTCTCAAATATCTTACTTTTTATTTTTCTACACAAAATAAGATGAAAAATAAATAAACAAATCAAGAATAAAGAAAATCAATCAATCAGTAATAAATAAACAAATATAATAATAATAATAAAACGGTAAATAATAAAAACTTAAGAAACCACATATAGTTGGTGGGTAGACAAATTTAATTAACAAAGCATTATTAGAGCCCTGTAGACATGACAAAACACGACTATAGTCACATTTTTATTTTTTTATTTACAACATATTGCGCAACTGCAGGGTCTTGAGACACATGCTAATTCGCAAACTAGAGAGCTAGCGACCTAAACGGTAGCCTTCAAGTTATTTCCTTTAAACTTAAATAGCCAAAAACTTACCACTTCCACACGGATATGGAGGATAACTATTAACAGTTATTTAACCTTTAACATGAACATTAATCAAACGTAATAATTTTTTCTGGGTACATGATACCATACAGCATCCATATCAAACTTGCGCGGGCCGCACTAACATTAAACTTTCATATCAATGCGGGGGCCTCAAACTAGTGTCCTGTGGGCCACATTTGTCCCGCGGGCCGCGTGTTTGAGGCCCCTGCCGTATACAGTTTTTGGGACACCCTATATACAGTATGTGGGTACACACACCCCTGCTGCCAATCCATGTTGACGGAAGTTTGTCATCTTGGGAGACAATCTCACACCTTGACCTCTGACCCCTGGAAGGACTACCTGTAACTGTAAGGTGTTGGTCTCATGTCTTCTGGAGGAGATTGGCTTCTGATTGGCTGACGGCCTGGAAGGTCCTCCCCTCTCACCGGCTCATGTTTTCCCGCTCTCTGGGTTTAGCCCTGATGGTAAGCAGTTGAAGGTAGGAAGATGAAGATTAGGAAAATAACTATCAAATTATTCATCATTTGCTCCTTCTGCTTCTCACTCAGCTTATGGAGAAACACAAAGCAGTCTTCTCCCCCGAGGTCAAATTCAGAGAAAGAGTACAAGGCATGCTCACCTGAAGATGTCATGGATGCACATCTTAGCCATGTTGGGATGGAGAATAAATGAAGCTGCTTTCTCGTCAGGCCTCTTGGTCTGCCTGGTCCAGCCGTCTGGATGTCCTGACTGAAGCAGTGGAGTCGCCAGACAGATTTCACTGGGCCACGTGCCTCAGTATTGATCTGCAGTGCCCCAGTAAAAATGTCACCAATAAAAAAAATCACTTCAGAGTTTTAAGTCTAAGGCACATACTACTCAATATGGTAATTAATTGCTACTGTATTCACTCACATTGTATTCACACAAGACTAAGTAAATTACGCTCTATTAGACTACACAACCCAATGAAGTATTGCATAGCTAAATGTGTTATTGCCTTTTTAGGTACACCACAAAATGACACAGTCTGTCAGAGGTGCTCTGTGGGCTTCTTCTCTGTCTCTTCCTCTGCGCTGGAGGAGCATGTCAAACTCAAGGACTCAACGCAACTGTTTCTTCTCCCTGGCTCCACATCCCACTGTGAGGAGCTTGCAAATGGAGTTAATGTTAAAGCAGCCCAGAAATCTTCAACCAGATTTCACAAGTAGGATTTTGACATGTTGCAATAAAGCAGAAAGTGATTTCATTAGGGGGTGGCTGCATCAGGCCCCAAAAGAGCAGTTGGAGAAACTGCCGCGCAGTCTGAGAACTTTTCTCAGCTCTGTTCCATGATGGACAAGTTGGATAAGCGTCCCAAGGAAATTGAGGTGCAGACACCAAATTGTAGTTTTATATATAGTTTACATTATGTTGACCTCTGCATCCCCAGCCCTCTATCTAATATAATGAATACTGAGAAATTCTGAGAGTTCAGAAAGAGCTAATCCTGTAGAAATAATCTCCATTATTCATACAAATGAATACATCTGATGAAAGTATTTGCAAATGATTGCAATTATGTGATGTGTTTATTGTCAGGTTTATTTACACCAGGGGTCTCAAATTTCCATCAATTTACTTGGGGGCCACTGGAGCTCGGGTCTGGGTGAGACTGGGCCGCATAAGGTTTTCACCCCCCCCCCCCCCCCAAAAAAAAAACGCATTTATTAAAAACAAAAATTTTTTAAAAACTTCGCTTTGGTTCCAATTTTCTACAAGATAAAACATTCCACTGTTCTCAAATATCTTACTTTTTATTTTTCTACACAAAATAAGATGAAAAATAAATCAAGAATAAAGAAAATAAATCAATCAGTAATAAATAAACAAATAAATATAATAATAATAAAACGGTAAATAATAAAAACTTAAGACACCACATATAGTTGGTGGGTAGACAAATTATTTTTTCCAGATTAAAATGAACAAAGCATTATTAGAGCCCTGTAGACATGACAAAACACGACTATAGTCACATTTATACTTTTTATTTACAACATATTGCGCAACTGCAGGGTCTTGAGACACATGCTAACTCGCAAACTAGAGAGCTAGCGACCTAAACGGTAGCCTTCAAGTTATTTCCTTTAAACTTAAATAGCCAAAAACTTACCACTTCCACACGGATAGGGAGGATAACTATTAACAGTTATTTAACCTTTAAGGTGAACATTAATCAAACGTAATAATTTTTTCTGGGTACATGATACCATACAGCATCCATATCAAACTTGCGCGGGCCGCACTAACATTAAACTTTCATATCAAGGCGGGGGCCTCAAACTAGTGTCCTGCGGGCCACATTACAACATTGGCGTTTTGACTGCAATACACTCATCCACCATAAGATGGCACTGCTGTCTTTCTTTACCACTTCCAGATGCCATGAAGAAAAAGACGTCAGCTCAGCGGACATGTTTACATTGTTTTGTTTGGAAAATTGTGGCGTGCTAGTCATTATGTATGAAAACAGCAACGTATCGAGTGATAAACATTAACATAAAGTCCATCGTGTGTTTAGCAATTATGTTTGCAAAAATAGTTTAGAATATTTGTTTTACGTCGACTGAGATTTGTAGTAGTGATTAGAAACAAACAAAATTAGCCTAGCTCGGTTTCTTCCAGTGTTTCCCAGCGTGTGGAGGCAGCCACCGTATTATTACTATTATTCGTCTGTCACCCTCAAAACCACCGCCCACTCTTGCCACGCCACCGAGCTCCAGCAGCACATCGGCTCTCAGACTGTCGCATCACCGGCCTGGGAGGGGCTCAGTCTCCCCGGTCTCTCTCCACCATTGGCTGCCACGGAATAACCGACAGCTTTACGGTACAGGGGGACGGCGAGAGAGGATGTTGTCCCTTCGATCCTCCGGAGAGGCATTTCCTTTCGGCTTCGGGATGCTTGTAGTTCTCCGAATCACGTCATCTTAAAGCTGCTCGAATCACAAAGAAATGCTCGCCGACCCACGCCGGTACATTGTTCGGTCACCGCGGGGCGAGAGGAGCATGTAACCGACCAGAGAAGCACCGCCGGGGCGGCAAGAGTGGCGCCACCTGACACTTCTTTTCATTCTTTTTCATTCTTTCCTGGATCCTTCTCGTTGTATTTGGATTTTTTTTGCAGTGTGCACAAAATGAACGAGGAAGTGTCAGAGGTCCCCAAAGAGCTTATGGGTAAGAAGGATGATTATTTTGTAGCATGTGTTCAAGCCTGGACATACTTGCCTTGTCAATGCATGGGTCCTCACTGTGTAGTCTCTCATTGTATGAAAGTAAGCATTGTTTTCACTTGGGAAAAAATTGCTACTTTTTATATATATGCTAATCATTTTGCTTAATCATCAGTGACTCCATACTAAAGATTCATCATAGACTTATTACTACGTTTTGAAGCCTCCAAGCCTTAAAACTCAAATGTTGGTGGAGTGCAAAAGCATTATTTTTTGGCTACAAGCATTATTTTTTTAAGCCTCAATGACCCCAAATGTACAATTTTAGGATATAATGTACTATTTCTTCACAATATAAAGAAGAATATAAAGTCTGTTCCATAAAATTATAGAGCACCTCGTTGTGTTGCGCTTTGTAAGACATGCTACCAAACATCTCCAAGATATCCTGTTAATAGGTTTTATAATTATTCGACAAATTAGCATTGAGTTAATCAAATGATCAGTTTTAATGGCAGCCAGATTGGCTCAACATTTTACAGATATGTCCTTGTCAGTTCCCCAAAAGTTTCAGCGCACTGGAGTGTGTGAGAATTCTCAAGTCAATCCGACTTCCGAGGGTTATAACAGCGCCACTGATTAGTTTATTTGTCATTATACAAATAGTGCAGGCACCATCGTTTTGCCAAATACACCTTTTGTGTGCAGCACTTCAGGAGTGCAGTTACCTTATATAATGAAATACATACAGTCATGTATACACCTCTCTCAGCTGTTTATACTGATGGTAAATCTACTTGACCTTCAGTCATACTGCTGCTGCTGTGTTTAACTGTCTTTGTTTGACCAAGCAGCCAGTATTTGACACATTGGTGCAATGTTGGACAAGCAAAAGCGCTGTTTATCCCATCCATGGACACTTACTCCTTTTATTGGATACATGTGATATTAAGGACAATGTTGCAAACTCATGGAGATGATTGGGTAGTCTTGTGCAACATCCTCACGTCAAAGTTGTATATCTAATTTTGTGGTATCTTGGAAAAGAAATGAAAATGTCATCAGTGTGTGTAATGCAATATATGACACTTGACTGGTGCCAGTGATTCAGCAGCAGCATGCTGTTAGAAAAAAAAAGATTGTCAAACTATTCAAATCTGCATCACTGTTATGTATTCATATGCAATTTAGTCAGGTTTTCAAAGGTTTCAGTCTAGCATCAGATTGGACATTTAAAGCAAACTCCAGTTTGTTTTACCACAATGGTGTTGGCTATTTGGTCAGGTGTGAGCAGACTAATCCAATTCAGTCTAAATTGGTAAACATGATCTCAGTACAGTTCCATATAGTCTAGTCCAGGGGTCTCAAACTCAATTTACCTGGGGGCCACTGGAGCTAGGGTCTGGGCGAGGCTGGGCCGCGTCAGGTTTTCCAAAAAAAACAACAAAAAAACGCATTTATCAAAAACAGAAAAATGAATAAACTTTGCTTTGGTTCCGATTTTCTACAAGAAAAGCTCTGATAAAACATTCCACTGTTCTCAAATATCTTACTTTTTATTTTTCTACACAAAATAAGATCAAGAATAAAGAAAATCAATCAATCAGTAATAAATAAATATAATAATAATACAACGGCAAATAATTAAAACTTAAGAAACCACATATAGTTGGTGGGTAGACAAATTATTTTTTTCAGATTAAAATTAACAAAGCATTATTAGAGCCCTGTAGACATGACAAAACACGACTATAGTCACATTTATACTCTTTTTATTTACAACATATTGCATAACTGCAGGGTCTTGAGACACATGCTAACTCGCAAACTAGAGAGCTCGCGACCTAATCGGTAGCCTCCAAGTTATTTCCTTTAAACTTAAAAAGCCCAAAACTTACCACTTCCACACGGATAGTGAGGATGACTATTAACAGTTATTTAACCTTTAACATGAACATTAATCAAATGTAATAATGTTTTCTGGGTATATGATACCATACAGCATCCATATCAAACTTGCGCGGGCCGCACTAACATTAAACTTTCATATCAAGGCGGGGGCCTCAAACTAGCGTTCTGCGGGCCACATTTGGCCCGCGGGTCGCGTGTTTGAGACCCCTGGTCTAGTCAGTTTTGCTCAGAAAGTTTTACTGTGATAGAGGATTGTTTGCTCAATTTTTCCCCTTAAAGTGCACTCAACTGTTTGCAGGTATACTTCAACCTAGTAGACAATCACTGAAGGCAATGTTGCTCCCTCACTCTCAGCGCACATACTACACATACTAGTCCTTCTAAAAAAAATTGCATATTGTGATAAAGTTCATTATTTTCTGTAATGTACTGATAAACATTAAATTCATATATTTTAGATTCATTACACACAACTGAAGTAGTTCAAGCCTTTTATTGTTTTAATATTGATGATTGTGGCAAAAAAGTAAAGAAAAACCAAAAATCCCTATCTAATAAAATTAGCATATCATGAAAAGGTTCTCTAAATTACCTAATCAACGGATTAACTCTAAACACCTGCAAAAGATTCCCGAGGCTTTTAAAAACTCCCAGCCTGGTTCATTACTCAAAACCCAGAGTGCTGTATCAAGGCATCTCAGTGGGAAGTCTGTGGGAAGGAAAAAGTGCGGCAGAAAACGCTGCACAACCAGAAGAGGTGACCGGACCCTGAGGAAGACTGTGGAGAAGGGCCGATTCCAGACCTTGGAGGACCTGTGGAGGCAGTGGACTGAGTCTGGAGTAGGTCAAGCCACTTTTGAACCAGAAACAGCGGCAGAAGCGCCTGACCTGGGTTACAGAGAAGCAGCACTGGACTGTTGCTCAGTGGTCCATGTACTTTTTTCAGATGAAAGCAAATTTGGCATGTAAATCGGAAATCAAGGTGCTGGAGTCTGGAGGAAGACTGGGGAGAAGGAAATGCCAAAATGCCTGAAGTCCAGTGTCAAGTACCCACAGTCAGCGATGGTCTGGGGTGCCATGTCAGTTGGTTGTGGTGGTGGTCCACTGTGTTTTAAGGACAGACTCAATGCAGCTAGCTATCAGTAGATTTTGAAGCACTTCCTGCTTCCATCTGCTGAAAAGCTTTATGGAGATAAAGATTTCATTTTTCACCACGACCTGGGACCTGCTCACAGTACCAAAACCACATGTAAATGGTTTACTGACCATGGTATTACTGTACTCAATTGGCTTGCCAACTCCCTGGACTTGAACCCCATAGAGAATCTTTGGGATATTGTGAAAAGGAAGTTAAGAGTCACCAGACCCAACACTGTGGATGAGCTTAAGGCTGCTATGGAAGCATACTGGTCCTCCATAACACCTCAGCAGTGCCACAGGCTGATTGCCTCCATGCCACGCGGCATTGAAGCAGCCATTTCTGCAAAAGGATTCCTGACCAAGTATTGAGTGCATAACTGAACATAATTATTTGAAGGTTGACTTTTATTGTAGTAAAAACACTTTTCTGTTATTGGTAAGATGGAATATGCAATTTTTTTGAGATAGGGATTTTTGGTTTTTCATTAATTTTTTGCCACAATCATCAATATTAAAACAAGAAATTTTGTTACTATGGTACCCATTATGTCACTGTATGGTCATATCACCTCACACTTAAAAAAATAAATATATAAATAAAACATTAAAAAAACTTTTAGGAAACTTTTAGAAACTATTAGGAAAGCAGGAGGTGAACAAATGTAACAGTTACTGATTGTAAAAGTACCAGATGGAGGGGTAGGATTTAATGAGCTTTGCTTCTTCCTACTCCTTTTGGATAGATTACGAACTGATTATGGGATGCACTCAATTGTAATCTGATGCATGTTGAAATGAAATAAAACCATTACCATTAAAAAGCTTGAACTACTTCAGTTGTGTGAATCTAAAATATATGAAAGTCTAATGTTTATCAGTACATTACAGAAAATAATGAACTTTACCACAATATGCTCATTTTTTGAGAAGGACTAGTATACAGACAGTATACTATCACAATATGCTAATTGTGAAATACTGTTTGAACCCACCATCCAACAACCGCAACTGTGGTTGGACCACTGACTAAAGGATTCCAAACATGTGTAGATCATTTCCAACTTATACGTACCAAACAAACTGTACTGTAAAATTGCTGTGATCCAACTTGGACTGTACCAATATGCATTTGGCAGGAGTCTGTAAACAGAAGTCAATTTGAGTTTAAGGTTCTTTTTTTTTTTTTACTTTACACTCTATGGTGATTCTAATTATCCCTAGTGCGGATGTTGTAACTCAATCCACATGGTAGCTGGCTGGTAAAATTAACACCGCTGTTCCAGATGAAACTAATCAAAAATGCAAATGACTGGAAACCGCCTTGCTTGCTCCTGCTCCGGCTCATTCAAATATTCCAGTTTGGAGACACACTTGAGATTTTATAAATGCTACACCAGGAAATGACGCTCATGTTCTGAGGAACTTCTATAGTGAGATGAAACGTTTTCGGCTTACCCCCCGCCCCTAATTATTTGTTTCCTTTTGATCATAAGAAGCCTATAGGCAAGGATATACGCTCCAGCAGATTCTCTCTCAGAATGTAGCAGCGGATGTGTGAAGCTGTTGAGCTGACCCACTTCTGCTCTCGAGGCCAGCTTGCCAAGTTCGGAGCTCCTCCTGGGCGTGACCAGTCAAGCTGAACGGAGCATACATACACAGCATAATATTGCTGTCTGAGTTTAATTGCTCCTGCTCATTGTTATTGCCACGATGAACTCCTATTTCTATCATTACTACATTTAATAGGATAGTTAACATATTCTGTCAATTAAATTTGACTGGTAAGAAACAAGGGTCTTCATCCAAGCTAGTTTCTAGTGGTTACTGAGTGTCCAGTGCTTGCACAAGACGACATCGGTCAAAGTGTGAACATTTTTTCATCAAATTTGAACAGTGTCATCCGGAATATATAAAGGCTTCAAGCCAAAAATCAGTATGCCTATCAAAAAGACTCTGTAAGGAATGGTAATGGTTGAATTTTATTTGAACATGCAGTACATCACATAATTAATTCACAGTTCCACATGTCCGAAAGGAGTAGGAAGAAGCAAAGCTTATTAAATCCTACCCCTCCATTTGGTACTTTTACAATCAGTAACTGTTACGTTTGTTCACTTCTTGCCTATCTGATATTATAATTTTTTCTTTTCATTTGTTAAATTTATTTTTTTGACACATACTAGTATAAGGTGATATAACCATCCAATGACATAATGGGTACCATAGTAACAGTCAAAATAGTGAAATATATAGCACATCATGACTGGTTCAAGACTTAACAATGTTTTGTGTTTTTGACTAAGATGCCTTTCATGCACATGCACTAAAAATAAATAATATGTTAATGGTAATGGTTTAATTTCATTTGAATATGCATCAGATTACAACTGAATGCATCCCATAATCAGTTCACAGTTCCACATGTCCAAAAGGAGTAGGAAGAAGCAAAGCTTATTAAATCCTACCCCTCCATCTGGTACTTTTACAATCAGTAACTCTTACATTTGTTCACTTCCTGCTTTCCTAATATAGTTTAAGGTTTTTTTTTGTAATTTTTTGTCACGTATCGAAGTACATACGAGGTGATATGACCATACAATGACATAATGGGTACCATAGTAAGTGTCAATATAGTGATATGTATAGCACATCATGACTGGTTCAAGACTCTTCATCCTTGTATTTAGCAAACATCAACTGCTTGTATTGTTTCTTAAATTCGCTCATCGTTTTGCATTGTTTGAGTTCCTTACTCAATCCATTCCATAGTTTGATTCCACATACTGAAATGCTATGGCTTTTTAACGTAGTCCCCGCATAGAAGTGTTTCAAATTTGGTTCTTTAGGAAAATGACGAAAGAAACAAACAAAACATGGTAATATCGTTTCTTGTTTTGTCTTTCTTCATATCTGTGGTTTGAAACCCTTTCTTAAGTTTAGAATAAATCTGAGCTAATTACTTAGCTTGCTAACATGCTTTTGTGTCCCTGCAATGATACCGTAACTTGCGCATTAGCAATGTGGTATAAACCAAGAATAATAGTAGTGTAAAGATTACTATAGGGGTGTTATTTCATGTCTACATGGCTCTAGTAATGGTAAAAAACTGATTTTGAAAGTCATGAACATGTTTTCTATGCTCTAACTATAAAATATTCAATTTATTAACATTTAATTCACTTTCTGCGGTCAGGTCTGGAACCAATTACTACCTACAACCAGTAGAGACGCTGTTTATTCAGTCTCAACTGAAGACGAAAAACATGACATCCAAGTAGCATTATTTGACTCGATGCAACACAGACTTGTAAATAGGAGTTTAGAACATTCAGCATTTAATTCTCACGTATGTTCGAATTAAGTCACAAAGTTTATTTCAAAATGCTTAGTTTTGAGAAAATAACTTGATTAGGGAACTAACTGACAAGCAATAGTTTATGGTTTTAATGTTTGTGTTTATTATATTTATGGCATGACAACACATAAATCAGGGCGGCACGGCGGTCGAGTGGTTAGCGCGCAGACCTCACAGCTAGGAGACCAGGGTTCAATTCCATCTCCTCGGCCATCTCTGTGTGGAGTTTGTATGTTCCCCCCATGCATGCGTGGGTTTTCTCCGAGTACTCCGGTTTCCTCCCACATTCCAAAAACATGCTAGGTTAATTGGAGACTCCAAATTGTCCATAGGTATGAATGTGAGTGTGAATGGTTGTTTGTCTATATGTGCCCTGTGATTGGCTGGCGACCAGTCCAGGGTGTACCCCGCCTCTCGCCCGAAGACAGCTGGGATAGGCTTCAGCACCCCCGCGACCCTTGTGAGGAAAAAGCGGTAGAAAATGAATGAATGAATGAACACATAAATCAGAGGGAAGTCATATTTACTATGTTGTTACTTTACCGATGTTGAAATTGGCTCGATCTGTTGTCTCCTGTGTGTAGAGAGCGTGCGGGACACGTTGGGGAGGAAGGTGAAGCTGTCACTGAGGAAGAGAGTCAAACTGGAGATCAAAGGAGACAAGACAGAGAATCGAGTCCTGGTGAGTCGACTCCTGCTGCTTTCCAGCATACACAAAAAGAAATGACTGTCTGTGTTCATGAAACCTTCATACATTCCTCGATTTCTTTTTCCCCCTGGCATTTAAAAGCTGTTCTCGACAGCACTCAGGACAGACAGTGAGATGTCTCAAAGAGCCTTGAACGTGGAGATGAATTTTCCAGATATTAGGAGAATTCTCTCACCATTCATGTCAACCTTCTTGAGGGTTGAATGCCCACATTCCTTTGAAACAATCTGATTTCAGATATTGTAAATGAGAGAAAAATGAAACTGTCTTTTGTGTGGCAACAGCTAAGCAAATTTCCTTCTGTTGATGAGTTAGTGAAAAAACTCAAAATGTAGCCATTAGGTTAAAGGGAATTCAAAGCCTATGTACTTTTTTTTATTTTTATGAATAAACGCAGCCCTCTGCAGTGTGCTGTTTTTACTTATGTAAGATAATCGTCTGGCCGTGACACCCTACAGTTGTTGCCAGATTGAGGTTTCCTCTTCTGAACAACATGTTGGCAAACCAAACTGAACTATTATACTTGGTGGTTGCAGTGAGGTCAGTGCAGTTTTGACAACTTAGACCAATGGGATGTGTGTTATAAAGAAACTTGATTATCTTTCTGTTTCTCTTTAGCCACTATGCTACCAAAAGTTTGGGAACCTGTACTTCCCGGAACTGTGTAGTTTGGGTTTACACCACATTTTAAAGTTCAGGGTTGTTTATTTAAATCAGGCATCAGGGAGGATGTTGTATTTCTACACGGATGCAATGTAAATAAACTGTCAATAATAGGTAATGGTAATGGTTTTATTTCATTTGAACATGCATCAGATTACAATTGAGTGTATCCCATAATCAGTTCACAGTTCCACATGTCCAAAAGGAGTAGGGAGAAGCAAAGCTTATTAAATCCTACCCCTCCATCTGGTACTTTTACAATCACTAATCACTGTTACATTTGTTCACTTCCTGCTTTCCTAATATAGTTGAAGTTTTTTTATTTTTATTTTTTTAATTTTTTACATTTTTTTGAGGTGATATGACCATCCAATGACATAATGGGTACCATAGTAAGTGTCAATATAGTGATATGTATAGCACATCATGACTGGTTCAAGACTCTTCATCCTTGTATTTAGCAAACATCAACTGCTTGTATTGTTTCTTGAATTGGCTCATCGTTGTGCATTGTTTGAGGGTCTTACTCAATCCATTCCATAGTTTGATTCCACATACTGAAATGCTATGGCTAGCATAACGTAGTCCTAGCATAGAAGTGTTTCAAATGTACTTCTTCCCTGAGATCATATTTCTCCTCTCTTGTTGAAAAGTATTGGATGACATTTTTAGCTAATTGGTTATTTTTAGCCTTATGCATTATTTTAGCTGTTTGAAGATGAACTATATCAGCAAGTTGAAGTATTAGTGATTTTAGAAATAAGGAGTTAGTATGTTCTCTGTAGGCGGCATTATGAATTATCCTTACTGACCTTTTTTGGCAGTACATTTAGCAATTAGGTGATGTTTCTTGATAGTTAAAGTGTCAGTAAATAAATTAACAAAGTGTTCGGAGTCAGTGAAGAAGGTGTTGGGCTGTAATTTTTGTTCCAAGTTCCACAGTGTCCAACACAGACAGAAAGATGTCCTCTTAGTGAATGGGGATCTCATGAGGGTCAGATGAGTCCTTATGGTCCATTTCATCTGTAAATATTAATACATAAATGTATATAGCTTGCGTGTTGATCTCATGTCGAAAACACCATCACATTCAATTGTAGCCTGTTCGTGTTCGCTCATCTTTTGTGGCTAAACAAATGGCGTCCCGCTGATGACTGTTACTGCATTAGTCACACAATAAATGAAAATTAACTTTTGCCGGCCCATATGCATGCATGTCTGTTTTCCTTGAACGGAGTGAGCCCTTTATGTCTTGATGGGTGCCGATGGCATATACAAAAAGTGCAGAAGAGTCTAACTAGTAAGTTGTAGTATATTGTCACAGACTTTATATTTTATCATGGTACTTTTCTTAAAAGTAATGTTAAAATGTCAGTTTTCCCAGACCAAATCTTGTGCATGTGTCTTGTGACACCCCTACTAAATAGTGAATATTTAATATGATTTCCCTTCATTCCACTTCCTCACTGCTACTTTGTTGTAGCAGTGATCGAGCTGGTCATTCAGCTTGTTGGCACAGTAATACAGTGGTTGAACCCACTGCAACGTTTTTTTAACTTCTTATAATATTGCTAAAGTTTCTTCAGCTTTTCACCAATTTCCTTTGTGTTTGTATCCACCATTTAAACTTGTAAAAATTAATAAGAGTTTGAGCCACGCACTGGTTTAAGCATGGCAGCTGGTTAGAAGCATTACAAGTGTGTTCAGCCAGTTGGCATTCCTCAGCACAGCCCTGCCTGTCTATAGTTCCTGGAACTTTGCAGAAAGTACCAAGGGGAGTGGGGGAACTTTTTCAGCCCCTACTACCCTCCTAGTACCTTTGGTGGTGCTTTGCACTGATTGTTGGAAATGCAGCTCAAATAGTAAGAAACAAACTAGCAGTCGTATGTTAAACCTTTGTGTGAATGACATTTGCTTTACTGCAATTTGATAGCTTGACAGCAAGTGCGGTCTTAAACATGCATATCCAGCAGTTCAACAGATGATTGACTGACTAAAGGCTCATTCATTAATTCTTTTAATTATCAGACAACATTAGATCTTTTGTGTGTCCATTGCCAAGTAGAAGCAGCAGCTCAGGCCATTATATGTTGTCCACAGTGTAGTAGAGCCACAAAAATGCATAAATAATTAATTCCAGTTGGATATTAACAGTCCAAATTCCTTCCTTCAGGACAGTTGGAGGTTACAATTCAGAGTGCATGTGCAGCATGGAGGAGATAAAGTATACTGGTTGAATTGGCATCGTGCATTCTCAGTTCCAGATCATCTCAGGAGGGAGAGTATGTCAGGGCTTTCTAGTTCTTCCACACAAAACTCATCCAGTTTTTCACAAACTATCCCTTCAATGTTGGAGCATACAGTTTTCCCATACTGTATATATTATGATATGACTATTTAACAAGATCTACCCAGCTTTCCCAACACTTAATTGATGGTTTTAATTGGTAATGGTAATGGTAATGGTATTATTTCATTTGAACATGCATCAGATTACAATTGAATGCATCCCATAATCAGTTCACAGTTCCACATGTCCAAAAGGAGTAGGAAGAAGCAAAGCTTATTAAATCCTACCCCTCCATCTGGTACTTTTACAATCAGTGACTGTTACATTTGTTCACTTCCTGCTTTCCTAATATAGGAAATCTAGGAAATATATCCTAATATTCTTTTTTTATTTTTTTATTTTATTTTTGTCACGTACTGAAGTTTGAGGTGATATGACCATACAATGACATAATGGTTACCATAGTAACTGACAATATAGTGATATGTATAGCACATCATGACTGGTTCAAGACTCTTCATCCTTGTATTTAGCAAACATCAACTGCTTGTATTGTTTCTTGAATTGGCTCATCGTTGTGCATTGTTTGAGGGTCTTACTCAATCCATTCCATAGTTTGATTCCACATACTGAAATGCTATGGCTTTTTAACGTAGTCCTAGCATAGAAGTGTTTCAAATGTACTTCTTCCCTGAGATCATATTTCTCCTCTCTTGTAGAGAAGTATTGGATGACATTTTTAGCTAATTGGTTATTTTTAGCCTTATGCATTATTTTAGCTGTTTGAAGATGAACTATATCAGCAAGTTTAAGTATTTGTGATTTTAGAAATAAGGAGTTAGTATGTTCTCTGTAGGCGGCATTGATTACGAAATTGATTAAGAAATGAGCCCTCACTTCACTCCAATGTTGGAAAGTGGGGGGGAATTGAAAGAATTGAAATCAGAGGCTGAGAGGATAAGGCCAATAGGAGCCTTGGGTTGCCGACGCCTGCTGTAGATAAAGCATGAGGTTTAACACGAACATGAAAAAGTTCCGTTATGTTACGGAGTCATGGAAAAAGTGGTGAAACAATGGACTGACGTCGGAATTCGTGTTTGGGCTGTTAGGAATTCCAACTGGTGTCCTATGCAGACAAGAGAGCATGAGAATGACTCTGCTTCAGCGCACTGAACAAATAAACAGTGGCCAGTTGTTTTTTTTGTGTTTAACAGAGAAAGTTATTCTGGAAGAACGGAAAAAGGAAAGCAATCATGAAGGGGAATTTCACCCTTTGAGTGTGGTAGTGTTTGATGATTGTACCATAATGTGGATAAATGCAGTACATGGTAAACTACAACTACATCAACAGCAAATCAAACAGAGAAAAGAGTGAACACACCACTGTTATGTGGCATTTATTTTATATTTTTTTTATAACTGGCATGAGGATTGCTGATAATTGTCATCATGTATATCATGTTTAACAGTGATTGCATGAATTAAATCAAATGTAACTGGCCAATGAGTGAGCGGTTTGAATGTGTGGATTGTTTTTTTAAATGTGTTCTTAATGTAGTCTTAATAGTGGCTGTTATCCTATCATCTAAAAACATCTCTATTTTAGAAATTCAGGTGCATGTGATGTACTGGGTCCTGGCGCAAGAGGGAATGTGTGGAGTGATTTATTTTGAAAGCGTAGTTATCTTGCGATGACTGTGATTAAAAATTATAATCGATTTACAGCACTAATTTAAATACATTGACTATTTAAAAAAAGCACTGTCCGCCTTGCTCTATGTCAGTCTTCCATTCATTTGGAGGAATCTAGCACATTATTCACAAGAATGTTTAGGTTAAGCTAAGGAATAGTTTTAGGAGGAATGAGGAAGAAGATAGCAGAATATAATGAAACTCACATCCCTTAGCGGCTCATAAATATGTCCCTTTATGAATTAAATATCATATGTAACTTGTCTAACTTATTTCTTGTGATAATCCATTTAAACTTGATATATAACACCAGTTATGAACAGAGATCAAAATGAAATATAAAATACAAAACGCGTAAAGATGATGGTTTTCAAATCCCTATGGAACAAAACAGTAAGAAAATGTATTTTTAAGTAAAAAAAAATCTTGCACATTATTCTTGAAATACACATTAAAACCTCAAATTGTGTATTTGATATGTTTAAGTATGGCAGGCTTTATGAATTATCCTGACTACCCTTTTTTGCAGTACATTTAGCGAGTGAAGATTGCTTTTATAGTTATTACCTCTCATAGCAACAATTTTATTATATCTTCTCAAAGAACAATGCTTTACAAAGGCAACTGGGTCAGTGTACAGCTTGAAAAGCTGTACATTTACTGTGGGGCATTTCTGTCTAAATCAGGGGTCTCAAACATGCGGCCCGCGGGCCAAATGTGGCCCGCAGGACACTAGTTTGAGGCCCCCGCCTTGATATGAAAGTTTAATTTTAGTGCGGCCCGCGCAAGATTGATATGGATGCTGTATGGTATCATGTACCCAGAAAAAATTATTACGTTTGATTAATGTTCATGTGAAAGGTTAAATAACTGTTAATAGTTATCCTCCCTATCCGTGTGGAAGTGGTAAGTTTTTGGCTATTTAAGTTTAAAGGAAATAACTTGAAGGCTACCGTTTAGGTCGCTAGCTCTCTAGTTTGCGAGTTAGCATGTGTCTCAAGACCCTGCAGTTGTGCAATATGTTGTAAATAAAAAGAGTATAAATGTGACTATAGTCGTGTTTTGTCATGTCTACAGGGCTCTAATAATGCTTTGTTCATTTTAATCTGAAAAAAATAATTTGTCTACCCACCAACTATATGTGGTTTCTTAAGTTTTATTATTATTATATTTATTTATTACTGATTGATGGATATCCTTTATTCTTGATTTGTTTATTTATTTTTCATCTTATTTTGTGTCGAAAAATAAAAATTAAGGTATTTGAGAACAGTGGAATGTTTTATCAGCGCTTTTATAGTAGAAAATCGGAACCAAAGCACTGAAAAAGTTTGTATATTTTTCTGTTTTTAATAAATGCGTTTTTTTGTTTTTTTTTTTAAAACCTGATGTGGCCCAGTCTCACCCAGACCCTAGCTCCAGTGGCCCCCAAGTAAATTGAGTTTGAGACCTCTGGTCTAAATAGTCGGCAACAGAAGTGAATACACCTCACAGTACCATTGCTATCTTGCTCTGCCTTAATCCTCTTGGGCATGGTATTGGCCATGATGCAGCATGACTTGTTTAACATTTTCCAATGCCTCAAAGATTCTCCCTAAAACTTCCATTCTACACCTCTCATTAAAATTTGACATTGTTTGAGCGAGAATTGCCAATGTTTGTAGACTATGAAATGATGTTGAATTCTTTGTGCTGGGCTGCAGTGTACAACATTTATCCAAGTTACCATTTGTTTACATTACAGTATGACATGTTTAAACAACGCTACATCTATTGTACTTTGGATTTAGTGTTGTGTTTGAAGTTTGACCACGCCAATTAAAACAACAGCCTTTTCTGTTCTTTTGCCAGATGTTATAAAATATTTGTCTTCATTCATTCTTAGCTGCCACTTACAGCTTTGTTACCAGACGCCAACCTTTATAATTCAACCCCCCCCCCCCGAGCATATTGTCCAAATCAAAGACTATATATGGTGGTGTGTTTGTCTTCACCAGAGACTGTAACCAAGGCTTTTGATTGCTTTATTGCCTCCCACTGTTTGCTTTAAGAGTGACTCTATCACAGCACAGATTACAGTGTGGAACATCAGCATAATGAAATCAACAGTAACACAGACATACTGTACGTTATCTTACAATGTTCTATGACGCACATGTTCCTTGAACTAATCAACCAGTTAATCTTTTACCCATTTAATGTCTTCCAAAATACTGCTTAATATGTTCCCCAGGAGATCGAGGGTTCAAATATCTGTTGGACATGTCTGTGTGGAGTTTGCACGTGTGCATGGAATCTGGTGGAAATTGACATAATGTGAATGAATGTTGTCATCGTACGTTTGTGTGGGGGAGTATTTCCCGCCGTATGTCTCAGTTATGGCAGATACAAGTACTAAACAGCCACCGCCTACATCCATTTTGCAGTCACACGTATGATTGGTTGTTTGTCTATATGTGCCCTGTGATTGGCTGGCGACCAGTCCAGGGTGTACCTCGCCTCTCGCCCAAAGACAGCTGGGATAGGCTCCAACATAAAACCCTGTGACTCTAGTAAGAATAAGCGGTTTACAAACTGATTGGATGGATGGCTGTATTGCATCAATAGATTTTTGCATTTAATTAATGGACATTTTATTCACTAACCCAAAAAGAACACACTCTATGCTGGTAAAAAAAAAAATTGTATTGTAATTGTAAAATGCAAAAACAGAATTCTAAAAAATTAAGCAGAATTTGAAAAAATAAAACAGACTTCATAGGGCCCTATGAATGGTTTGTCTAAATCTGGGGTCGGCAACCTGCGGCTCTAGAGCTGCATGCGGCTCTTTAGCGCCGCCGCTTTTTGAAAAATGTTTGAAAATGGAAAAAGATGGGGGAGGGAATTATATTTTTTGTTTTAATATGGTTTCTGTAGGAGGACAAACATGACACAAACATTCTTAATGTTTTCCAATGCTGTAAAAATGTGTGGCGTAAATATTGAATTTCAACATTTATTTGCGTCATAGCCTGTGACACGTGTTTCTATCAGCAGGGCGGGATGCCAGGCAGGTAGCTGTTGTAAACAAACCGGCAGCTGTGTGATGGACTATGGATCCCAAAGTGAAAAAGAGAAAAATAACTGAGGAGAACAGAGGATTAAACGTTTCTTGGACCCAATCATTTGCATTCATTGTATTCAGCTTACATGCCCGATGTTGAGAAGCTGGCCAGTCATGTCCGAAAACAGAAGTCACTTTAAACGGGTAAAAACACAATCCTGTCATAGGCACATATTTAGCAACAAAGTGGCTGTTTTTATAAAGGGATTTCTGATTTTTTTTGTAATTAAACTTTGGGATATTATTGTATTTTGTTGCGTGGGTCCGACTGTTACAGGCATTTGCCTTGGACAGTTATGTAGAGTGAACTTGTCTGACCTATGAACCAGGAAGTTCGTCCGGTGTGAAATGCCTCGGGGCTGGAATGTTAAAATAAAGTTGGTTGGAAGCAACAAGTAACATTGTCCTTCACGGCTGAAATCAGGTCGCCCTTACTACGGTTCGGAGCTGAATAACACCAGGATCGCTACGTTGGTTAGGTAGATACTTTTTTTTTTTTTTTTTTTTTTTTTTTTTTTTTTTTTTTTTTTTGTCCCGTCCAGCCATTGGGGCAGATAGTATTGTTGATCTAAATGCCCTTACATGCTAGACAGATTTGCTCTGTGTCAGGAAAGGTGTTGGCTACAACTTCCCTGTACCATGAAATTTTATTTGCCGTTATTTGATGTCTTTGTTATGCCATTTGGGACGACCGGACCGGAGCAAGAAGAAGAACAGAAAAGAAGAAGAGAGAAGAGAAAGGTGGGGTCGGGGGGGGGGGGGGGCAGTAGAGGGAGAGACAAAAACAGCAGCAACAAGAATTCCCAAAACAACAACAGTGACAAACAGAACAGTTAAATGTCAATGATGGCTAAGGGTCACACTGGAGATGATATCAGTGGAATGAAACAGTCCAACTTACCAATAGCAATAGTAACAATGAGGACATGACCCATGATAGTAAACACAATTGCAACCATACAGTTACAGTAATTAAAATCTCATTGCTTGACATCATTATTACTGTAATAATAGCATACCAATACTATGTAAACATCAGGGATAAGAGAGTAGATTGTATAGAGAAGCACCCATGTGCTGTGAGTGCCCATATGGAGGTGTGTTGTGTATGTGAATGCGAGTGTGTGAATGTGTAATTGTCACTGAGAATGACAAAAGGAGAGAGACTGCCTTCTACCACCCAGCAAACCCCGCCCCGCGCAGCCAGGTCAAGCCCCCATTGCCAGAGATCCTCCGGCCCCGTGGGTGTGGGCAAAGCCAGGGCCGACTCCCCAAGACCCGCCCCCGAAGCAACCCCCCGAAGAGACCAGCAAGAGGCCATGGAGGAGCAATCCCAACCGGCAACAGGGCGCCAGCAGGCCGGAGGAGAGCCGCACCCCCGAGACCAGCGGGAGACCATACCCTACTAGGGCAGAAGGGCATCGAAGGCCACACACCCGTGGGCACAGGGGCGCCCCTGCCGACCGGAAGGGAGCCCGTCCACGGCCGGAGGCACCGCCTCCCGCCCCCCACACACCCCCAGGAAGCAGAACCCGGCCCGCCCCAGGCAACCCCAGGCCCGACCACCGACATAGGACCGCCCCGGCCAGGACAGAAGAGGCCCGGGCACACTGCCCCATGGAGGACCGGGCGGTTGAGATGGAACACCCTACGCCAGACCCCCGCAGAGCCCCCCCCCCCCCCCCCCCCCCCGTATATCTACATGGCCATATACCCACATACACATCCACACATATACATATATATATACATATATATATAATTATAATAAAACTAATCATTAATTATCTAAGTATTTAAAACAATAAATACATAAAATAAACTCAGACACATGCACACCCCATCCACTCAATACACACACATGCTGTGGACGTCCCCGGGTGGGGCGTCCGGGGCATCACAGGGTGGGGGACCCAGGGGTCCCAGACCCACAACCAGGCCCCGAGCCCAGGGAGGTACGGACCGCCAAGGCATAGCACCCCCAGACTCCCCTCGACCACGGCATCAGGGCTACTGCAGTGTGGCAGACAAAGGAGCGGGCGAGGGGAGGAGGCCCGCACATGAGCAAGCGGAGGGGGCGAGCAGGCGAGTGGTGAGGCGCTCCACTGCGCCGGCCGACATCCACCGGGCAGCTCACCCCCGTGAGGGAGAGCCATAGCTCCAAGTCACGGGGAGGCCACGCACCAGAGCCGAGGAGTTAAGACCAGCGCAAGGCCCCCGAAGGACCCCACCATCCACCGGGAGGGCCAGCCCCCCCCGCCCCCAGAACCAGCAGCGCTCCGCCCACGTACCGGAGAACCGTCCCCGACGAGCCCTAAGGCAAGACTGGGGATGGGCAAAGACAGGGACAGCGATGCGGCAGAGCATAGGACCAGTGGCAGCAGACACCCAAACGCCCGAAAGAGCACCGCCCCCCCAGCAGACCCCACCCCGAGGAGCATGCTCCCCATCCCCACACGCCACCCCGGCCCCCGTACCCACGAGCAGGATCAGGTCCCCTCCCAACACACAGCCCGGTCCCCGCAGCAGCCACCACAGCGCAACAACCCCAAGCCACCACCGTAGACTTCAGGCCACCAGCAGCGCGGACCCCACTGCCTGGAGGCCGGTGAACGCCCCCCCAAGGGCACGTTGGCGCCCGCGACCCAGGACAGATCCAGGGAGGTAGCGCCAACCATGACACCAGGGCAAGCCCCGGCGTCAGCTGGTTCCAGCGGGACCCCCAGGAAGGCCAGGCAGACCAGACCAAAATATCCTGCAGCCCAGGGCACCCCGAGCGAGCCGCCAAGCCCCAGCAGCCAGCGGGCCAATCGCGGGGGCAGGCAGTAGGCTCTCCGGTCCAGCCCGCTACACCTGTGTGTGTGAAGATGGTATTGTGTAGATAGTGCAATTAAAAATAGGCCTGTCCCATAGGGCTGACCTATGTGTGTGGTGTATGTGTGTGTGTGTGTGTGGAAGGAAGCTGAGCAATGGTGGGTCCCCTGCCTGCCCAGACCCCCCCCAGAACTGAGTGTCTAAGGTGCGGTTAAAATTGAAGGGTGACCAGCCAGAGGAATGCCGAGGACAAAAGGGCATCCGCAAGGAAACCCTTCGCCCCCGGCAAAACCAGTTGCAGGCCACCCCCCAAAGTCCTACATGTATGTGAGGTGGTGCAGTGCAGCAGGGAGGATCGGGGCCCCACACACGCCCACCCCGCACTACCGGCCAACCGAGCCGGGCAAGCCAGCCGCCCGGAGCAAGCCCTGGGCCACAGGACCAACCACGGGCCCCACCCAGCCCATCGTGGCGGCCAGTCCGGCCCGCCAGCTCCCCCCCGGAGGGCCCCACCAGAGATTGAGCCAGCTATGCCACCCCCGGACCACCAGGAGCCGCGGACAAACCACACGCCCCGAGGCTGCTCCTACAACCACCAGAACAGCAGGAACCGCGCCCCGGCAACACATCCGTCACCATGGCAGCCCAGGGAGTGACACCACAGAGACCGCAGGAGAACCGGGACCCGCATGGGGAAGAGCCCAACCCCACCCCCCGGGCTCGTGAGCCAAGAGTGCCAGGGCGGGACAGAGACACACACACCAGGCAGCAGAGCCCACCAGGCAGACAATACCCCAACAGCCGCAAAAGGTGAATGCCCCCCCCAGTCCCACCCTCCACCACAGCGCCGACCCGTCTCCACCACATCTCCCATCCACCCACGGACCCGCCAAGTAGGACACCCCGGAGGCGGGAAGACCGCCACCAGACCGGAGACAGAAGGGGCCAACCAGACACCGGCAAATAGCAGGGGCCGCCCGTGAGCCACCGGCCAGCCCCACCCCCCAACCCTTGGTCGAGGCCCCCCCACGACCCAGAGCCCACCACCCCGCCCCCCAAGCAAGCCCCCCGCTAATCCCGGCCCACGCCGCGCAGAGCACCACCCCCACCGCTATCCGCCCCGCTACCCACGCACCCACAGCCAGCCCCCCACCCGCCCGCCCCACATCCACCACAACCCAGCCATCCCTCCACCGAAGGGAGGGAAGCAGGTAATGCCCCACCCCAGCACCGCACCTCCCCACCCAGAGCCCAAGCTGCACAAACGAGACCCCCCCTCCCGTATGAGCTTACCAGGCGCCCCACCCGGGGCCATACACCTACCATACACAAAAATTAAAATTGAGAATAAAAATAATAAAAAAAAAATATAATAATAAATAAATAAATAAATAAATAAGAATAAAGTAAAGTAATTGATAATAATAATAATAATAATAGTAACCATAATAATAATAGTAGTAATAATAATGATAATAATAATAACAATAATAATAATAATAACAATAATAGTAATAACAATAATAGTAATAATAATAATATTTATTGATAGTTATGTATGTATAATAATGATACTACTATTGATACTTAATATATAATAATTTATATAAAATATATTTTCTAATAATTTAGATCTTTTAACTATTTTAGATATGATAATAATAAATATATACATGCATACCTACACACACACATATATAGCCATGTACATACCTAAGAGGGAAGGCTCTGCAAGGGCAGCGGGGTATAACCACCCGTGCCCACACCAAGGGCAGGGCCAAAGCCTCCCATGCCCACACCCCACGGTCCCACACAGTAGCCAGGCCAGAGCACCCAGGGCAAACCCGGCCCACCCCCAGGGGCGAGGGAGGCCGCGGAGGAACCAGCGCCACCGGACGCACACAGGCCCCCCCCAGCAGCAGCAGGCGCCCACCACCCACAGGATGCGGCTCCCCGTCTACCCACCACCCCGAGGGACGGCCTGCACCACCCCCGGGACGACCACCACCACCCCACCCACGCCCCATCCCCAGATCCGGACAGCCCCCCACCAACCCCCACCTGAACCTCCAGGGGGTCAGCCCAGCAGGAAGGGACAGAGATACACGGCACCCACCCGCTCACCCCCCAGACGCCAGGGCAACCCGGCGACCAAGACCATGCCCCAAGCCAGAGGAACGAGACCGCCAGGGGCAGAGACAGGCACACTCAGCCCTTCGAGAATTACAAAAAGAGATTAATTTAAGAGATTAATTATTGGAGCCCATATAGATTGAAATTCTGACAGTTGTTCTTTGGATTCAGCAGACATTCTCTCAATTGCTATATGATCTAACAGAAGATTTTTGTAAGAGGCTATGTTCAGTTTTTTTTTGGATTTCCAATTGATAAGAATGGTTTTCTTGGCAATGCTTAACGCTGTGATGAGGAGTTGTGTGTGATTTGTTTCTACGTTGACTGTAGAAAGATCACCCAACAAGCATAATACAGGTGAGGAAGGAATAGAGGTCCCAAGTGCCAAAGAAAGGTCCTCGCACACTGCTTGCCAGAAATTACTAATGGGGGCACATGCCCACATGGAGTGTAAATAATCATCTACTACATGATCTGGGCAGTATACACAGATGTTGGAGTCGGTTAGACCCATTTTAAACATTCTCTGCCCTGTGTAGTGTACTCTATGAATGGTTTTGAACTGAACCAACTGTAGGTTGGGATTTTTTATTAAACGGAACGAATTAAGGCATATTTGCTTCCAGAACTCAGGGTCACAGCTTGTAGATAAATCTAGGTTCCATTTGGAGACTGGGACCCCAACGGTGTTGTCACACTTTGACAAAAGAATGTACAACTTGGATAATGTTTGGGGAGCGGATATGTTTAAGAATTGGTCAATGGTGGGATAGCTTTCCTAAGATATGTTACGAAACCTAGCTCTAATTATGGATTTAATTTGTGAGTATTCAAGAAATGTATTCTGGCTTAACCCATACTGTGTAACAAGGTAAGTGAATGACACAAACTTTCCCCCCCTTATGATATTTTCCAAGCAACTTATTCCTTTGTCATGCCATGTTGTAAAATCCAAGGGTTTTTTTTTAAGCAATATATCAGGGTTATTCCAGATCGGAGTGTACTGGCAAGGATTGAGCGAGGACCTGGTTATTTTTAAAAATTCCCACCAAGCTGTCAGAGTGGTTTTAATATTTATGCTTTTAAAACAATCGGTAGGTACAATAGGTAGATACTTTATTCATCTATTTACCTACCTATACCTGACAAGTTAACACCAGGATAGCTACGTTGGTTAGCTAGATACTTTATTCATCTACCTACCTACCTGACAAGCTACGGTGGTTGCGTGTCAAAAGAGGACAGCTGCTGCGTTTTAGCCTCTCACCGACTTGCTTGGCATTTGCACAGAAATCAAACTTCAATCAAACTGTATTCATTTGATTTGATATACTTTACCTTTTCAAAAGGCTGCTGTTTTATTGCGTTTGTTGCCCAGATAAGGGGCACGTTAAGCACATTTCCATTTTGGTGTTGGTTTTTCGAATTCTTTGAATAAAAATGACATCAAAAATTGGATTTCTTTAGTGCATTTCTTTAATTTAATCAAAGCAATGAAACTTAATCTACGATTCAGGAACTCAATCCCAGTTGCCATACTTCACTTGTTTGTCACCATGTCTGCAATAATACTATATAACGTTGCAGAAACATTATTAAGTATTATGGGCCATGACTTTGTACAGCCTGTCTAATGTCTTTAAAGTAAGTTTGACATAATTATTCTTGCTAATCAGACAAAAAAAAAATACAAAGAAATGTAATATGTGAGACGCTTGCAGAACACGCTTCATTCTGAAGGTGCTTGTCACTGCCATTCTTCCATATAGAGGAAAAGCCAATGTTTTTCTTTTTAGTTATTGAAATACAAAAACATTAGTGCCGGCTAGATTTAGATTTACAAACAAGACGAATGCAAGATATTTCTATGCTCTGCTGAATGGATGAACAAATTTGACTGCCAACATGGTGGAATATATATACGTATATATTTATAAGAAAGTATCAGAACCTTTCCTGGAGAATGATAGGATGCATGTACTTCTTGCTTGTGCTTTTCAGTCGATAAAAAAAATAAAAATAAATGACACTGAGAGGCATTTCAAAACAATTTCATTCACACAACATTGCTGATATGCTGCAAATATGCATACTTTGGGTAAAATGTATTAACTATCCATTGGAAACGGGGTCAAACCAGTCAAACTAAAGAAAACAAACAAATATTGTGTTTTTCACACAATTTAACTTTTA